>NW_026860562.1:0-55139 GCF_026571515.1 Ruditapes philippinarum | reverse complement strand
AAATTTGGCTGTATGTTTTAATTGACATTTGTAATAAATAACAAACATTAAGTTAACTGATAGCTGTAAAAAGCTTGAGTTTATTTTTTGCTTTATCAAATTAAAGATTATCCTGCTGTAACCAAAATTGTTGAGACCAGGCTCTATACTGTTCATAGCTTAATTTTCATATTTTAATATTGAAATCCCTTAAATTTCATTGACTTTGAAACCTGGCAAAATCATTCCACAAGTTTGGCAGATTATTGATTGATTTCATGATAATTGGTTGATAATTGGTTAATAATTGGTTGATAATTGGTTGATACATTTGTAATTGGTTAAAAATTGGTTGATAATTGGTTAATAATTGGTTGATAATTGGTTAATAATTGGTTGATAACTGTTTTCTTGTAAAAATAAAGTATTGATTAAATAGAGTATTATTTTAGGACACTAGGTTAGCCGGTGGTTACGAGAATGTACCTACTGACGATGTTCATATGACACAGATTAACCTACAGAATCAATGGCTGGAATTCTTACGTGTTTATGTAGCTCCCCTAGCAACCAAAGTTTATCCTGGATACTATAGTAATGTAGGAATACTGAAAATTGTTAATGCATGATTTGATGCTTGACATTGCTAGCTCTTGCATCCCCTCCCCCTACTTACCCTCATTAACAAAACTATCATCTTTGTCTCTAGGATGTGTTCCAGCACTTGCCTTTTTTATTGCTGTCTTAAAAATGTCATCTTGTAGAAACTTATAAAAAAGTCTACCTAAAATTATTAAAGTGTGGCTGTGACAATATAATACTTCTCGGACAAGATTTAATGTAAGTTTCTATGATTCTTTTTTTATCACATGACATGATCAGACTTTTATAAAAAAAAAATGGTAAGGGGAAATCTTTTGAAAATTAGAGAGGTAACAATTGCCAACTTTGTGTTTTATTGTTTCTATATTTGAGGGATTGGTTATTCAAGATAACTGAATCTCCCATGTTCTCCAGTGTGAGCTTTTATCATGCAACTGCTATGGTAACTGCCCGATAACACTTGCCTGATAATTATTTTTGATATCACATCAGTAACCTGATATCAAAAATTAGCCCCGCTCATTTTAGCGGACTTTTTAGCTCGACTATTCGATAAGAATAAGTAGAGCTATTGCAGTCACCCGAGCGTCGGCGTCGGCGTAACCACTTATGTTAAAGTTTTTGTAATAGTTCAAATATTTTCAAAGTCCATAGACATATGGCTTTGAAACTTTGCACACTTGTTCACCATCATGACCCCAACCTGTAAACAGGAGGAGGTAACTCTATCAAGCATTTTGACAGAATTATGCCCCTTTTTCGACTTAGAATTTACGTTAAAGTTTTTGTAATAGTTCAAATATTTTCAAAGTCCATTGACATATGGCTTTGAAACTTTACACACTTGTTCACCATCATGACCCCAACCTGTAAACAGGAGGAAGTAACTCTATTAAGCATTTTGACAGAATTATGCCCCTTTTTCGACTTAGAATTTACGTTAAAGTTTTTGTAATAGTTCAAATGTTTTCAAAGTCCATTGACATATGGCTTTGAAACTTTACACACTTGTTCACCATCATGACCCCAACCTGGAAACAGGAGGAGGTAACTCTATCAAGCATTTTGACAGAATTATGCCCCTTTTTCGACTTAGAATTTACGTTAAAGTTTTTGTAATAGTTCAAATATTTTCAAAGTCCATTGACGTATGGCTTTGAAACTTTGCACACGTGTTCACCATCTTGACCCCAACCTGGAAACAGGAGGAGGTAACTCTATCAAGCATTTTGACAGAATTATGCCCCTTTTCGACTTAGAGTTTACGTTAAAGTTTTTGTAATAGTTCAAATATTTTCAAAGTCCATTGACATATGGCTTTGAAACTTTGCACACTTGTTCACCATCATGACCCCAACCTGTAAACAGGAGGAGGTAACTCTATCAAGCATTTTGACATAATTATGCCCCTTTTTCGACTTAGAATTTACGTTAAAGTTTTTGTAATAGTTCAAATATTTTCAAAGTCCATTGACATATAGCTTTGAAACTTTGCACACTTGTTCACCATCATGACCCCAACCTGTAAACAGGAGGAGGTAACTCTATCAAGCATTTTTTTTAATATCAAGCACTAAGAATAGTCGAGCGTTGCTGTCCTACCGACAGCTCTTGTTTCAATTGCTTATATTCGAGCATTTTCATCAGCATGTGAATTCTACAATGTAATCTCGTACCCTTACAAGTCTTGAATCAATATGCGAAATTAATTTATTTATTATTTCGATTTCAATTACGAATAAATTAGATAGCAAATAGTTTTAGCACCAACTAAATGAAGTGACGTCATAATCTATATATTGCAATGACATCATCGATGTTCACGTCATACTATACATGTAATCATAACAAACAGGCTAGACGATTTTCTTTGAGAACTTGTAAATGTTTACTTTATTTCGCCGGATTATTATTTAATAAGTGAACAAATTGTTTCGTTTAAAAAATAAGACGCATTTTTGTGTAGCTTGTGTTTGATTGCCGATTTGACTTTTCTTTGATTGAAATTATCGTGAACTTTTGAATTTGACAATTCAAGACAAAAATTGCAGTAAAATTAGTTTATGTGATTCTAAGCGGATTTTTGGATCGATGTTTAAATTAAAGGTAAGAATGTTATCATATTAGGCCTACATTCTGTTGTATCTTTTATCCAAGTCGAAAGAAAAAATGGCCGCCAATTACAAATTCTAAGTGTCAGGGGTGGAGGAATTTGTTTTCATTGAACAAAAATTCCACTTTTTAACTTTGTTTTCTTTGAACAAAAATTCCACTTTTTAACTA
Source organism: Ruditapes philippinarum (assembly GCF_026571515.1). NCBI lineage: Eukaryota > Metazoa > Mollusca > Bivalvia > Venerida > Veneridae > Ruditapes > Ruditapes philippinarum. The sequence goes on along the minus strand of NW_026860562.1, from coordinate 52,274 downwards.
AATTTGCTATTTAAAAGTAGATTATTTTGTTATTTTGACAGTTATTATGTGTTACATGATAAATAGAAAAACATGCTACTGTCTTTTGACAAGCCTCGCGCCTCGCCCTTTCTAGCATGTTATTCTCTATATGTGGCATTAAATTGTACAATCTGATTTAAGTAATGAACCAGTAGTCTTGACTGGAAAAATGTGTCACAGCATCAGAAAGTTTTAAACACATGGCAAAAACACCATTTAAATTACATGTTCATAATGGTAATAAACTATGTCATGTGGTAAATATATTGTTTGTTTCAAAATGAATGAAAAGATTGTCATATATTATGTAGGTTACCAAGTCATGTATGATGACAATTTTTTCTCAACCTTTATGTATAACTGCATGATTATACTAAATGCAAGATAATACTAATTCTTTTTTAACTGTAAAAAATGTGGTATTACAACCAGTAACTGTAACAGATGTGGTGTTACAACCAGTAACTGTAACAGATGTGGTGTTACAGTCAGTAACTGTAACAGATGTTTTGTTACAGCAAGTAACTGTTACGGATGTGGTGTTACAGCCAGTAACTGTAACAGATGTGGTGTTACAGCCAGTAACTGTAACAGATGTGGTGTTACAGCCAGTAACTGTAACAGATGTGGTGTTACAGCCAGTAACTGTAACAGATGTGGTGTTACAGCCAGTAACTGTAACAGATGTGGTGTTACAGCCAGTGACTGTAACCGATGTGATGTTATAGCCCGTAAATGTAACAGATGTGATGTTACAGTTAGTATTAGAACAATAAGACAAATATTTTATTGTGATGACCACCTTGAACCTTTAACTGCAATTTTCTTGCATGTTTTATGTCAATCTTTCTGTCGCCTTATAGTTGTTTTTGTATGTCAGTTAACTTTAAATTCTTATTACTGACTGTAAATTAATATGTGAATACTGAAACGAGCAATAATTGACCGGATTACAAGATTACCTTTAATGTTTAAGAGGTCAAAGATTATCACTGTTAACATATTGAAGTTCAAGGTTACATTATCTTACCTTGTGCATTTAAAGTCAGGTTATTGAGGTCACATTGATGTAACACCCTTACATGGCTTATTACTTTAAAATATTGGGATATACTAGGTGAATATTTCCTAATTATTTTTAGCAAAAATTATGTCAATACACAAAATTTACAGCTGGTAAAGGTCAAGGTCATGTCCTATATAACCCTCTTGGTTTCTGTATATTCTGCTAAAGTCAGATGGATTTATTATAGACTTAGATTTAGATTGTTTAAAATATTCTTTGTAAGATCTACTGTAAACCTGTTTCAGTTTCACTAAATGAAATAACTTTTCAAGTGTCTTGTACTGTTTCAGTTGTGTCAAAGACAAGGAACCTGAAAGGGCTTTTGGTTGGCTGTTATATTAATATATATCAATGGCATATATGCTAGGATTATGATACAGATAGTTTTATAACAGCATGTACAAGCATGTTTGATTATTTCTAGGACACAAGATTAAGCAGTGGGTACGAGAATGTTCCCACCGATGACATACATATGACACAGATTGATCTGCAAGATGGTTGGCTAGAATTCTTGAGAAAATATGTATCTCCTCTACAGCTAAAAGTTTATGCAGGCTTTTATTCAGATGTGAGTGATCACGTCATGTGACATAGAGTTTATATATTGTATATCTTTGACTGATAATGATGAGGGTAATTTTAATGAATTTATTGCGAAATAACGAGGATACTGTTGCCGTATCATCTGTACACGTGGCATTGGTATATGTTTTTGTTAACATCCATGTTTAAATTATCATCTTTTACAGAACTATTTTCTTCATTATTTTTCTTTTTTCCATAACTGAACACTTCCATATACCCATTTATGGCAAGTTTCCATAATAAGATAACCAATTATGTGAGTCAAGGGCTAGAAACTATTTTGTTCAAAACTGGTCTCTATTTTAATTAGAAGTTTTCCATTTTAATTAGAACCCATTCAATTACAGTTTGATATTTACATGGTATTGCTCTCTTTTCTTAAAAAAGAAATTTTCGATTTTGAGTTGCTTTTTTCCGAGTTTCTTTGTCCAAAATTATCAAGGTTTTTAATTAAAAAAATTAATTATTTTTTTAAACCAAAAAGAGAAAAAAACAAATAATAATAAAAAACACTATGTTGACTATGTTTCCAAACTGAATAAATGAAAATATTTTTAATTATAAAAATAAAGAAGATAATTGAAGATAAGGTTTTTAAATCAGTGATACAAATTTGATTTCCTGCCTTCTACACGAGCATGTAGTGAAGCTTTTGTTTGTTCTACTGAATGCTGGAATGCCTCTTCTGTGACTAACAGTCTTTTACTTTGATAATATTTTGTTTCTTTAACTAAAAAAGAGTGTTTGAGCAAGTAAATATGAGCCGCGCCATGACAAAACCAATGTATTGCGTTTGCGACCAGCATGGATCCAGACCAGACTGCGCATCAGCATACCAACCCTATTACAAGTAAAGAAACTGATAGCGAACAGCATGGATCCTGATCAGACCGCGCGGATGCTCAGGCTGGTCTGGATCCATGCTGGTCGCAAATGCACTATGTTGGTTATGTCATGACACGGCTCATATAAGTATAAAAATTTGATTATATAAATATTTGTGAGATAAAGCAGATGAATTTGAATTCAATATTTTGATAACAGTAAGTTGTTATAAATTTCTTACCTTAACAGAAAGCTTTATTCACATTCACCATTGCATATATAAGTTACAATTACTGTCAGTTACAAATTACATCTTTATGTAAGAAATATGCTTAGTACATGTTAGTAAATAAGTAACATCTTTATTTAATGAGGTTTCAAGATCATTCATGTAGGCCTCGGTATAAAAATGATGTATAATAATTATATATTATATACATAATTTTGTCAACATGATATTTGAAATAAATGTTTAATAGAATTATAAAGCAATTACAGTATATGTACATAAGTCAGTTTCTCATACATCTTACATGAAATTATATATATAATTATATATATACATTGTATATATATATCTTACTATATTATTTATCTTTTAACAGCTTCCTCGAGCTATATTAAACTTTGTAGTGAAGTATAACACAGAGCGTCAGAAAGAGCTGCGGCCCCATCATGATTCATCTACATTCACCATCAATATTGCCCTCAATACTCCAAAACTAGACTATGAGGTAATTATAGTGACTACGAGTAAATTATAGTAGTCCTCTTACTTATTAATTTGTTATTTTATATTTAAATGTTAAGAGGATATTTTTTCGTTTGAGTGTTATATGGAATATATTTTCACGAAACATGATAAAATGCCACATATTTTCACGAGCTGGCATATCTCATGACATGTTTGTTCATTTTACATTACACCTATAATGCAGCAAGTATAAAAAGTCTTCACAAAAAGTAGTATGCAATCGTACCTATATTACATACGAATGTATGTAATATTTTTCTTGTGTATGATATGTAATAGTTTTAATTTTGATTGTTGTTGGAATTCATACCTGTATGGTTTGATTTTGGGTGCTTCAATACCTGCGCCAGTTTTCATTTGCTTCATGATATTGTAAATTTTGTAAATTCCCATTGCAACTCTCTTGTACCATGCTTGACCCTCGTTTGGTCTCTCATTTGCCACTGTCAAGAAGAATGGGGCTTCTGGATCAAGCATTTCATTAGGCCTCTTTGATTGATATAATTTGTATAATGTGATAGGGCACTTTTCAGGGGTTTCTGGTATAGGCCATGCCTTTGGTTTATATGTTCTGCAAATGAAACCAAAATTTTCAATTTTATATTTAATGCAGTAAAATTGTTAAACTGTTGTGACTTATAACCTAAAAAAGGGAGACATTTTAAATTTAATATTTTATTTTTATATTTTAAAATTTAATGTTATTTTTACCATACTTAAAAATTGAATATTTATTTCTTCATGTGTTATTTGATTTTCTATGCCAGGTAGCTTAATTGGTTAGAGCATCCCAAATTTAGTTTCTATTCAGATTTGGGAAGGTTTCAGGTTCAACTCCTGATCTGGCTGAATTTTAAATGCACTATTTTTTTTTTATTTAGTAGATTATCATTATCAGAATTAATAAGAGGATATTTTTTCGTTCGAGTGAAATATGTAATATATTTTCACAAAACATGATAAAATGCAACATATTTTCACGAGCCGGGACGGCATTTTTACAGATTATATCTTTTTAAAAGGTGTAGTACCTGATATTCCTAGGTTCAGCACCACTTCTAGTTTTGGTTTGGCTTTCGGTGTCATAAATCAGGTACTCTCCGTGGACTATCTAATCTCAATTTTATGTCTCCCCCTTTCAGCGTAGAAGCTTTTTAACCAGTTCGCATACCAAAATCTGATGTGCAAACAAGCCACATGGAATTGAGTAAAGATAGTGTGTTTCCTGTCCCAAGTGTTTCATTTTCAATCATTTTTTGTAGGTGGTGGTCTTCTAGGCACTCGGCAGCATGAGGCTTGTTTCCCTTGCCCAAGGATTTTAGCTCCATTGACTTTTTTCTGAGGCATTCTCTTGTGTTTATAAATTCTCGGGAGTCACCTTTTATACCAACCAGATATTTTTTTGATTTTAAATGCCTTTCTAGTCGGCTACCAATAAAGGCATCCAATGAGCCTGGTTCATACTCATCCCCTTTATTTTTCTTTGCTGATAAAATGTATGTGTCTAGTCTCAATATTTGGACGGGAAGACAGACCGATTTTATAATCTGATATTTCATAGATGTCTGTCTTAAGATATATGCGAGGATTGAGAAGGAATAAGTTCAAAATCAGGAATATCTTGATCATGATCATTACCTGTAGCATTTTCAAAAGCTTTTTCAATTTCTGACTCAGTCATATTATCAATAATTGAATTTAATGAATAATTAGGTAGATCTAAATCAATTTCTTGTTGTGCTTCCATTTTTTTGCAGAAGACAAAAATTAGTAGTTAGTAGTTGATAGAAGTAAAAATAAAAATTCAACTCATTTTAGCTCACCTTGCACAAAGTGCAGGTGAGCTTTTAGGATGGCCAACCAAATGTGTCCGTCGTCTGTCCACATTTTATTCAAACGACATCTTCTACAATACCACTTGGCCAATATTAATGAAACTTGGCAGGAATACTCATTGTATGAAGCTCTATCAAGATTGTTCAAAGAATGCCATTCCATGCTAAACTCTGGTTGCTATGGCAACTAAAAGAAAAAACTTAAAATTCTTATACTTCAAAATTGAAAGGGCTAGAGTTTAGATATTTCTCACAAGGCTTTAGCTTGTTAGTTTTTACAAAGTATATCCAAATTATGGTCTAGAGTTGAAAATTTGTCTCTGTTTTGGGAGTTAAAGGGTTTTTTTTATTGCAAGGTTATATAGGCTTTCTTTGTAGCGATAAATTGAGATAGTGTATCTTGTATTTTTTGTCTCAACAGACATTGTTATGAAGATTTTTTCTGTTAAAGCATAAGAAAGATGAAAAGTTTATTGAATGTGAATGTTAATTCAAAACAGAGTCAATCAGAATAGCACAAATTTGAGAGCTACAGTGAAGTTGAATTCCCCATTCAATAATGGATTCTTCCATTAATTTCGTAACACATCAGAAAGGAAGACTGTGTCATTTCCAAAATACAATGTAAAATATTTCGGTTTTTGACAATGACTTGCACATTTTACGGCCTTCGTGGTCAATTCCTACGCATCAAAACTCCAAACCGGTGTTAAATAGCCGATATACACCTCTCAGGCCGATGTTATTTCTTAATTAAAGATATTGGTGTTCGGATTAATTTTCTTAGTTAGACCACTTTCTTTCATTCTAGATAGTTTTCACAACAAAATTCGACAAAAATTGTTTTTATTTATCAGATTTTTTAAACAAAATGTCGCCTTCAATGTGAAAATACACAGGGAGATAATAAGGGCGAGTGCATTGTTGTAGAATAATGCACGCTTCCGGCCTTCTTTGTCTATATAGAAAAAATTCCGATAGTGTTAGAATTACGTATTTATCATTCAACCAATGTATGCTTTAAACCTTTAGGCATATGATCAACGAAATAATAGTTCGACATCGGTTGGCTCGAACTACCGATCTCTCGAACAAATTTGCACAGGCCCTCTGAGTTCGAGCGGACGAAGTTCGACTGTACTTAATAAAGTCATATGATGATATTACAGAGTCAATGTTAAGGTGACAACAGACACTTTCCGTGGTACTCATATAAATGTCATTTTAACCATTTTATTTTAGTAATAATTGTGCCCCCACATTAGTGGGGGGCATTTAGATTTACCCTTGTCCCTCCGTCCGTCTGTCCATCCGTCCTTCCTTCCGTTCGTCCGTCCGTTCACTTTTGTGTCGCACGTAACTCAAAAAGTATTTGACCGAGAGTCATGAAACTTTACAGGAATGTTGATCAGCATGTGTAGTTGTGCACCTGGGTATTTTCGTGTGGATATTTTTAGTACTTTAAGAGTTATTGCCCTTGACTTAGTAAAATTTTGCGATTTTCAACTTGTGTCGCCTGTAACTCAAAAAGTGTTTGACAAAGAGTCATTAAACTTTACAGGAATGTTGATCAGCATGTGTAGTTGTGCACCTGGGTATTTTTGTCTGGATATTTTTAGTATTTTCAGAGTTATTGCCCTTGACTTAGTAAAATTTTGCAATTTTCAACTTGTGTCGCATATGTTACTCAAAAAGTATTTGACCTAGAGTCATGAAACTTTACAGGAATGTTGATCAGCATGTGTAGTTGTGCACCTGGGTATTTTCGTGTGGATATTTTTAGTACTTTCAGAGTTATTGCCCTTGACCTATTAAAATTTGCAATTTTCAACTTGTGTCGCACGTAACTCAAAAAGAATTTGACCTAGAGTCATGAAACTTTCCAGGAATGTTGATCAGCATGTGAAGTTGTGCACCTGGGTATTTTTGTCTGGATATTTCTAGTATTTTTAGAGTTATTGCCCTTGACTTAGTAAAATTTTGCAATTTTCAACTTGTGTCACACGTACATGACGTAACTAAAAAAGCATTTGACCTAGAATCATGTTACTTTACAGGAATATTGATCAGCATGTGCAGTTGTGCACCAGGTATTTTCGTCTGGATTTATTTTGTATTTTTAGAGTTATTGCCCTTCACTTAGAATTTGTTTGCAATTTTCAACTTGTGTCACAAGTTACTCAAAAAGGATTTGACATAGTCATTAAACCTTATGGGCAGGTTACTCATTATATTTAGATTTGCACCTGGGGTTTCGCTTGTGGATTTATCCAGTATTTGTAGAGTTATTTGCCTTGACTTAGTGAAAAGATTGACAGAACAGTGGCGCTGTGGGGGCACCCGTGTTCTATGGACACATTTCTAGTTGTTATTTATTTGAATCTTTGTGCATTAAATGTCGTTCACCATTATAAAAAAAAACATATTTGAAAAAATGCCTTTGTAAATGATTGATTTTGAATAAAATTCATAAAATTTTAAATCGTCATATCAAAGTCATTTTTATTTTATTTTTCTCGGACCCCTATGTTTCACGCTAAATAATTGCATAATACACAAATATAGCACCAGAGAGGGTCACAAGTTGCGGAAACATACTCTAACAACATTTTATGACCCAGTGACATCTGACCAATTAAAGAGCTGCAGATAAATATCAGTTAATAGCAAAAATTTCTTCAAATCTTAATATGATTTACTGTCCGTCTGGTATCTGTCGCACATGTCACATGACTATCGGTAAAATTTGAGGCACTCGGTGGGGGGGGGGGGAATGGAACGCATTTGCACACCGCTAGCGAGGTATTTAATTGCAGGGTTTTACATCTCTTTGAAATTTTAGGGGTCCAGTGGATGCACAGCATAGAAAAGATGGGGTCCAGGCCCGAATTTTAGGGGTCCAAAATTATATTCACTATAAAAGACTATGAAGACCACTCTATTTTGCTTAAAATCATTTATTTACCCTGTAAGAAATATGCATGTATATTGTACTGTTTTCATAAGATGTATATGATTTCAATATCTTTTCGAAAAAAAATAAAATCTCTGTTGCGCCCGTTGCGTCCGTTGCACCAAAAATCTCCGTTGCGTATTTTAGTGGTACCCCTAAACCGGAAGTACATGTGACGAAACGTCCGCCATGACGTTCAAGAAAATTGAGAAATTTTGTAACATAAACTCGTATTTCATAACAAAGAAGTGAAGATGAATACAATTATCGGTGTGCTTCGTTGAAACAGGTATTTTGTTAACTATTTGTGAAGTATTAAGGCATGACATTCAGTATTTATGTAAATATCAGCTCCCGGCGTCCCGTGTTATGATTTGACAATTATGATTTGTAAAATTATCAGGTCTAGGATTTCATTATATTTACGGACAGTCTGTAAATTTTTGGACAATCCATAATTTTACAGATTTTCTTATCTGTAAATTTACAGACAGTAAGTAAGAAAATAGTAGAAGTTGCATTGAAATTTAAAACCGCAGGACTGTTTAAATGAATAAGGTTAGGTATTATATAGTTCTGGCTTCCATAACTTTTTATGTCGCTTTTATTTTGACGTTGCGACAGTAAAGTTATGGGTCAACCCTATTTGCAAACGCTACCAGAATTTGACAGTTCGTGCGCGGTACATAAAAACTTCTTTAAATCACCCTTATTAATCAAATTTGGGTCAAATAAAAATACCAATTGATAAACAAATCAATTTTGAACCAATTAATGTTTTGTTTTTAAATGAAACTTCAATGACTTTGTGTACCCAACTATTTTTAGAGAAATATGTAGAGAATGTTTACCAATATGGAGTCTGCTTTCAAATGAGATCTCGCGGGACTTCATGTTTTGGAAATTCTAGCATCTATTTTTAGTAACGGACCGTACATTATTTTTTGTAAGTGTATGATTTTTATATAAAAACAAACAAATAATTCATAAATCATCACTTAAAACAATATAAAGCCAACATGTTTTTGGTACAATGTCTATTATTGAATAAATACACCGTTATTCATAATTGCAAAGCCATGTTTTCAGTTAAAAATAGCATTTGGGTCACGTGTCACCAAATGTCATGCAAAGGTATCCGAACCTAAATTCTCGCTGGTCACGTGATAATTAGGGCAGCAATGGCGGCGAATTTAATGAAATGTGAACCCGCTGATAAACTTTGAGGCAATATTTCATCAATCTAACTTTCTGTGTTAAGAAATATAGACTGAAGGGTCCCAAAAATATCTAACTACCTGTATTAAAATAGCTTTTGTCCAGATCACGCAAATTTATTGAATTATAGCATGACATAAAAATGTCACGGTTCTGGTTGACTTTCGATACGGGGTTGGCTTCAGCGAACAGGTCTAGCAATACTATAAAACCTGTTCGCTGAAGTATCTTTAGCTAGGTATTATATAATATGATTAAATGTAACAGTTTGCTAAGATTTTGAACAGTTTGATGACTTTCAATTTTCACTTTTCATGACTGTGTCATTTCTGAAATATAAATATAAATAATGTAAAATATTTCGGTTCATGACAATGACTTGCACAAAGAAACGAAACGAACAAAAAATGTTGTTTTTTTTCCACAAAAATTAGTTGATTAAGTTAAAAGTTTAATTTACAGTATGGATATTACCTTTATATCCTTCCGGTTTGTGAGAGAAAAAAATCATATACTACACCGCTCCTACTGATGAACGAATTATGTCAAAATATTTAATTCTTTGAACAAACATACAATTTAAATCATTAAATAATGAATACCAATCAGTCCATAAAAAATTTTTGCCTCAGAAAACATCTGTATTAATCTGACCTCGAGTTGAGATTATAAATTATACTAAACCGGAAGTACATGACGAATCGTCCCACTTACAAACTTGCTTGCATGATTTCAGTCGGCCATTTTCCCTAGCCATGTAAGATAACTCCCTGTTTCCCTGTCTAAAATTCCACCAAATTATTCCCCTTTCAAATGAACTCAAAGAAGGGACATTTTAAAAAGACCTTGTATTTATTTATTCGATTTTTTGTTCAGAAACGGACAATTTTTTCTTTACCTTTGTTTAATTTGCTTTCTATCTATATATGGTTCCTATGGTAAACATATGAGTTTTGATGGTAAACAAATGAATTTTCTGAACCGAAAGTAATCTAACACACAGCGTTGTTGTCATCACATGTAAACAATACATTAAATCGGTAAAAATATTGAGATATTTGTTTGACTATCAGTTTCAAATGGAAAATATTAATATGGAAAACAGCTATGTGTAGTTTATGTGTATTGTTTTAATGTGTTTGTCTGATATTTTAGTTGTAAAAGCCATGTACACTTAGTGTCGCTTCATAGCAACCAAGTTTAAAACGGTCGCTTCATAGCAACTGAGTTTAAAACGTGAGCGGTATCTGAACGACACATGGCAAAGCGCATGCTCGCGCACTGACTTCCGCTCTATCGAAATACTGCATAGATGTATAGCGAAAGTTCGTAAGTGCGTCCGCCATTCAAGTAAATTGAGAAATTTTGTAACAAAAATTCGTATTTCATAACTAAGAAGTGAAGATGAATACAATTATCGGTGTGCTTAGATGAAACAGGTATTTTGTTAACTATTTGTGAAGTATAAAGGCATGACATTCAGTATTTATGTAAATATCACCTCCCGACGTCCTGTGTTATGATTTATAAAATTATACATGTACACATGTGTTATTGACCTCAATAAATGTAAGTGAAAATGGAACAATAATTACGGTAATTATCCATGGTGCTAGCAATACTTAATTATCTTTATCATATTGTTAACTAAGCTAGAAAATTGCGTAATTTTGAAATAACTTAACCTCATAATATAATCAATATAAACTTGAAAATCTTCTCAAAATGACTTCCCAAATAGTAATTTTTGAATTCATTTTTGAAATATGAAAATGGTTCATGTAGAGAAATAAGAGAAGAAAAAACTGAATTGACTCATGAAAATTTTTGTCAAACAGTCTGCCACGTGAAATTCTGACCTTCCTGAGATCCCTGCTGTTTGTTGTTGTTTTTAGCTCACCTGAGCATATGCTCAAGGTGAGCTATTAGGATCACTCTTTGTCTGTCGTACGTTGTCCGTCGTACGTCGTCCGTTGTCCGTTCACACTTTTAAAACGACATCTCCTCTGAAACCATAAGGCAGATCATAATGAAACTTCACAGGGATGTTCCTTGTGTGAAGCCTTAACAAAGTTATATGTGTATAGCAAAAACTTTTAAAATCTTCTTTGAAAAAACGCAAATAGCTAGAGTTTAGATATTAAGCATGAATCATCTTCTAGTGAGTGTCTACCAACTTTGTTCAAATAAAAGCCATTGGATTAAAATTGGCCCTGCCCCAGGGGACATTGATTTTCCTTATATGTGTATAGCAAAAACTTATAAATCTTCTTTGAAAAAAACCAAATAGCTAGAGTTAAAATATTAAGCATGAAACATCTTCTTGTAAGTGTCTGCAAAGTTTGTTCAAATAAAAGCCCTGGGGTCAAAATTGGCCCCACCCTGGGGCTCATTGATTTTCCTTATATGTGTATAGCAAAAACTTAAAAATCTTCTTCGAAAAATCCGAATAGCTAAAGTACAGATATTAAGCATGAAACATTTTCTAGTAAGTGTCTACAAAGATTGTTCAAATAAAAGCCCTAAGGTCCAAACTGGCCCTGCCCCAGGTGTGTCATTGTTTTTAACTATATGTGTAAAGAAAAAACTTGACCAGCTAGACCCTAGATGTTAGCATGAAACATCTTCTAATGGGTGTCTACCAAGTTTGTTCAAATAAAAGCCCTGGGGTTTAAACTGGCCCCGCTATGGGGGCATATATACAGGTGAGCGACTTCAGGGCCATCACGGCCCTCTTGTTTTTTTAGCTCACCTGTCACAAAGTGACAGGGTGAGCATTTGTGATCGCTTTTCGTCCGGCGTCCGTCCATCTTCCGTCCGGCTTCTGTCTGTCCGTAAACTTTTACTTTAAATAATTAACTTACTCTGTGGTACTTAATTTACTTACTCTATGGTACTAATTTACTTACTCTGTGGTACTAATCAACTTACTCTGTGGTACTAATTTTCTTACTCTGTGGTACTAATTTACTTACTCTGTGGTACTAATTAACGTACTCTGTGGTACTTATTTACTTTCTTTGTGGTACTATTCAACTTACTCTGTGGTACTTATTAACTTACTCTGTGGTAATAATGAACTTACTCTGTGGTACTTATTTACTTACTCTGTGGTACTAATAAACTTACTCTGTGGTACTTAATTTACTTACTCAATGGTACTAATTAACTTACTCTGTGGTAATAATTTACTTACTCTGTGGTACTAATTAACTTACTCTGTGGTACTAATTAACATACTCTGTGGTACTAATCAATTTACTCTGGTTGCCATGGCAACCGAAAGAAAAATCTTTAAATATCTTCTTTTAAAAAACCATAAGAGCTAGAGCTTAGATATTTGGCATGAAACATCTTCTAAAGAGTGTCTACCAAGTTTGTTCAAATAAAAGACCTGGGGTCAAAATTGGCCCCGCCCAGGGGGGTCATTGATTTTCCCTATATGCATATAGTAAAAACTTAAAAAATCTTCTTTTAACCCATTACTTCATGAGCATTTTGTGAAAAATGGCTGTTTTCATTGAAAAGTCTCCCGTTACAAGTTCAAATTGCTATAATACTATAAAAACTGCTTCAACACTAATCAAACTTGGCACAAATGTTGACTGGACCATCGCCCTTGCAACAACATGCTCAGGCTTAAATTTTCTGTTACCATGGCAACGAGGGGACATCTCAAAATTGCCAAAAATCACTATTTTGCGTTGATTTTTTCCATCAAAATTGACTTTGAAGTGCTGCAACTTCTCAATGGATTGAGATAGAGTCAAATGCTTTTCAGCGTTGGTTACACGTTACCTTATGATCAATCTGGGGTCATTTACAGCCTCTCACAAGTCCAAAATTTTCTTGGCGATGAGGGGGACTCCGCCCCCCTTCAAACGCCCCCAAACATAAGGGGGCACATCCCCCTTCTGGTAACCCCCTGATGTATCTTTTGGTTGGGGGGCCGCGCCGAAAAAGAGGTCACTTTTTTGAACAAAATTTCTCAAACAAAAACAAGGGTTGGGGGCCTAAATAAGGCATTTTTTCATCATTTGAGACAACAAAAAAGGGGGGGGGGCTGAAAAAGGCGTTAAAAGGCGTGTATATGAAGTAATGGGTTAACAGAACATGATGAAAATACTTGAAATTACCCTAAATCGTGTTTTTCATGTTTAAACATGGCCTGTCATATAAATTTGAAGAAAAATTGTTGTTTTGTAGATTTTTTTGATTTTTTTCATTAACCCATTACTTCATGAGCATTTTGTGAAAAATGGCTGTTTTCAATTGAAATTCCCGTTACAAGTTCAAATTGCTATAATACTATAAAAACTGCTTCAATACTGTTCAAATTTGGCATAAATGTTGACTGGACTATGGCCTTTGTAACGGCTAACTCGATCTTAAATTTTCTGTTATCATGGCAACGAGGGGACATCTCAAAATTGCCAAAAACCACTATTTTGCGATGATTTTTTCCATCAAAACTGAGTTCTCAATGGATTGAGATAGAGTCAAAGGCTTTTCAGCGTTGGTTACACGTTACCTTATGATCAATCTGGGGTCATTTACAGCCTCTCACAAGTCCAAAATTTTCTTGGCGATGAGGGGGACTCCGCCCCCCTTCAAACGCCCCCAAACATAAGGGGGCACATCCCCCTTCTGGTAACCCCCTGATGTATCTTTTGGTTGGGGGGCCGCGCCGAAAAAGAGGTCACTTTTTTGAACAAAATTTCTCAAACAAAAACAAGTGTTGGGGGCCTAAATAAGGCATTTTTTCATCATTTGAGACAACAAAAAAGGGGGGGGGGGCTGAAAAAGGCGTTAAAAGGCGTGTATATGAAGTAATGGGTTAAAGAACTGTAAGAGCTAGAGCTTAGATATTTGGCATGAAACATCTTCTAGTGAATGTCTACCAAGTTTGTTCAAATAAAAGCCCTGGGGTCAAAATTGGCCCCGCCACAGGGGGTCATTGATTTTCCCTATATGCATGTAGTAAAAACTTAAAAAATCTTCTTTTAAAGAACCCAAAGAGCTAAAGCTAAGATATTTGGCATGAAACATCTTCTAATGAGTGTCTACCAAGTTTGTTCAAATAAAAGCCCTGGGGTCAAAATTGGCCCTGCCCCAGGGGGTCATAGATTTTCCCTATATGCATATAGTAAAAACTTAAAAAATCTTCTTTTAAAGAACCCAAAGAGCTAGAGCTAAGATATTTGGCATGAAACATCTTCTAGTGACTGTCTACCAAGTTTGTTCAAATAAAAGCCCTGGGGTCAAAATTGGCCCCGCCCTGGGGGGGGTCATTGATTTTCCCTATATACATATAGTAAGAACTTAAAAAATCTTCTTTTAAAGAACCGTAAGAGCTAGAGCTTAGATATATGGCATGAAACATCTTCTTGTGAATGTCTACCAAGTTTGTTCAAATAAAAGCCCTGAGGTCAAAATTGGCCCGCCCCAGGGGGTCATTGATTTTCCCTATATGCATATAGTAAAAACTTAAAAAATCTTCTTTTAAAGAACCCAAAGAGCTAGAGCTAAGATATTTAGCATGAAATATGTTCTAATGGGTGTCTTCCAAGTATGTTCAAATAAAAGCCCTGGGGTCAAAACTGGCCCCACCCCGGGGGTCATTGATTTTCCTTATATGTGTATAGCAAAAACTTAAAAATCTTCTTTGAAAAAACCCAAATAGCTTTAGTTTAGATATTAAGCATGAAACATCTATAAGTCAATATCTACAAATTAAAGCCCGGGGGTCAAAACAGGCCCTGCCTCAGGGGTGTCATTGTTTTTAACTGTATGTGTATAGTAAAAACTTAAAAAATCTTCTTTTAAAAAACCCAATGAGCTAGAACTTAGATGTTTAGCATGAAACATCTTCTTATGGGTGTCTACCAAGTTTGTTCAAATAAACAAATAAAAGACCTTGGGTAAACATTGGCACGGGGGCGGGGTGGGGGGGGGTGGTGGCTATATACAGGTGAGCGACCTCAGGGCCATCATGGCCTTCTTGTTTTATTTCTTTTAGTTTAAGTGAAGTAAGATATGTCTTTTTGCTTCATCCTGAAAAAATAAAACAAGGTCATGACCTAAATCGCTGAAAAGTATCATAACTTGATAACAATATATATGTATTTATATTTTGTTAATAATAAGCAAGTCATTAGGTACAATTTTGCAATACCATGGTCATGTTTAATTAAATCAAATCACAGAAGGCGCTGAATTTGTTTGGGTCTCAGAATGTCAGAAAGGTGAAGGCTGTGAGATTGTAAACCAATTTGTTTTTGTAAAGTGCCATCAATGTTGTTTCTAGTGTCATAACTGTAGTAAATTGGCTATAAGGCTTATTGCAACACTGACATGTAATGCATTGTTTATTTGGCTTAAACAATTAAAAAAAAAAAAAAAAACACCACGAGTTGCCTTGAACTTGGATTTGAACTCAGGACATTTCTCTTCCTAAATGAGCGTGCAACCCCTCGACCACGAGGAAGTTATAAGATAACAGCCTGAAGAAAACCATATCATTCTAAATTAGGTTTTGTAACCCTTATCAATTTCGTTTGACACTGATGTAAATAATCATGGAGCTTAATATTACATGTATATCTGTAAAGAATTACACAATATTTGAAATCTTTGACCAATCGGGAACTACTTTTTAGCTCGACTTTTCTATGAAAGGGGAGCTATCCTACTCGCCCCGGCGTCGGCGTCGGCGTTGGCGTCACACCTTGGTTAAGTTCTTCGTACCACCCCACTTTATTTCAGAAGTATTACAAGTATGGCTTTGAAACTTACCATACTTGTTCACCATCATAACCTCCATCTACAGACAAGAGTACATAACTCTGTCAAGGTTTTTGACAGAATTATGGCCCTTTTTTGACTTAGAAAGTGTATTGAGCTTGGTTAAGTTTTTTGTACCACCTCACTTTATTTCAAAACCATTGGAGGTATTGCTTTGAAACTGACCATACTTGTTTACCATCACGACCTTCATCAACAGACAAGAGGACATAACTCTGTCAAGGTTTTTGACAGAATTATGCCCCTTTTTGACTTAGAAAATACATTGAATATGGGTAAAATCCACTTATTGCCTTAACCCTTTGAGATATTGCTTTGAAACTTTTAATGCTATTTCACATCATTACCCCCATCTGTACGCAAGAGAAGGTAACTCTGTCAAGGATTTTGTTTTAAAAATTAAGGCCTTTTATCGACTTAGAATCTTGGTTAAGTTTTTAGTACCAGTCCACTTTTTGACTGAACTGTTTGAGATATTAATTTGAAAGTTGGAATACTTGTTTACAATCATGATTCCCAAACATGTCCAGGAGAAGGTAATTCTGTCAAAGATTTTATTTGAATTATGGCCCTTAACTGTCAATGTTTTGTATTATAGGCAAGCACTAAAAAACTTTGCTGCAGTGTTCAAGGGTATCACACAATTCAGTAAAATAATTCTTCAATAAATATCTTAATGCTCATGGCCATTGTTCACTTTAAAAATACAGAGATTCTTGTATTGCCTTTTACTGCAAAAACTTTTTTTATTGGCAAGCAATAAAAAAGTCGAGCGCGCTGTCTTACGGACAGCTCTTGTTCTTCTCCCGAGAAGGCTTGAAAATTAATGCGCCCGTCATTTGACAATCTTAACACAGTGACCCCCCTTATTTTTTCAGCGTTAGAGTACATATAAAGGTAAGTAACCGCTTCCAGGGGTTCGGAATTCTTTCTTATTTTGCAAATAAGCATATCAGAGCCTGAAATTTCGCTACCATTATTTGTTTGGTCTGTTGACCGAAACAAATAAAAATGTAGCCGCCATTGCTTAAATTTTTAATGTTTTAAGGCATAAAGCTTTAAAAATAACTTTTAATTCATGTAATTAGGTCATTTTTGGTTTGGTTTCACGGCTCATAAAACTGACAATATCATGTGGCGACTTTCGAGTTTTACAAGTGCCCCTTTGGGTGTAAATAAAGGAACGAATGGGTACCTGAGTAAAACGACCGACATTCTGTACGGTAGTAAGAAAACTTCTCACATAAAAAATCGAAACATCGAAGTCACTTGTGGTCTCGTACCTACTTCATGTAGTATATAAAACAGAACGCAGTCTCCAAAATCCATAGCATTTGATTGACAAAATGGGTATTATTAAAATATCATTTTGTTTTTAACACAAACACGCAAGCACACATATCCATGAACTCAAGTGTTAAATGCATCTTGAAATGAAAGTCCAAGATAGGCATAATTTTACCAAATTTCCTAACATGTATATCCTTACATGTACATGTAACAAGGTTACCTTTTATAAATTACGTTACGTTATATGGGTTCTTCAAATTATCAAATTATTAATTTTGATTGCACGTAAAACTGCAAAATATTTTTGTCCATATGTAGATAATTTGATAATTTAGATACATGCAGTTAGTTTGGGATCCTGGCAGATGATTCATACCAAATATCATGTGGCCGAAAAAAACTGTAAACTTTCCGTGATTTAAAAAAATCCACTTACATCAAAACCAGCGTTTTTTCTCCAAATTTGATTATTTAAAAAACAGTTTGCAAGGAACATATATTTCCAACTTACTCCTAACTTCTTGTTTCTTTATATATTCATACTACGTTTAGTCTTAGACAGTCATTTATGTATTCGAACAAACAAATTAAATGAAATAATAGTCGCACATAACAGATGTCCATGAATTTCACAATTCGTTTTATTATCCAAAAGAATATAGTTACCTAATTGTTTCAAATGAAAATCAAAACAAAACAAAATTTTGAATGTCTTCCGTATCCCTCCCTAAAATTTTAACATTTTATAGCCAAATATTAATTGCTCAACATATAAAATCGAATTTTGCGCAACGTACTCTCAAAATGTTCTTTTATTTTTAGCTCACCTGTCACTTTGTGACAGGGTGAGCTTTTGTGATCGCTTTTCGTCCGTCGTCTGTCCGTCCGTAAACCTTTGCTTTAAATGACATCTCCTCATAAACCGCTGAGCCAATTTCATCCAAACTTCACAGGAATGTTCCTTTGGTGGTCACCTTTAAAAATTGTTCAAAGAATTTAATTCCATGCAGAACTCTGGTTGCCATGGCAACCAAAAGAAAAATCTTTAAATATCTTCTTTTAAACAACCCTAAGAGCTAGAGCTTAGATATTTGGCATGAAACATCTTCTGATGAGTGTCTACCAAGTTTGTTCAAATAAAAGCCCTGGGGTCAAAATTGGCCCCGCCCCAGGGGGTCATAGATTTTCCTTATATGCATATAGTAAAAACTTAAAAAATCTTCTTTTAAAGAACCCAAAGAGCTAGAGCTAAGATATTTGGCCTGAAACATCTTCTAGTGAGTGTCTACTAAATTTGTTCAAATAAAAGCCCTGGGGTCAAAATTGGCCCCGCCCCGGGGGGTCATTGATTTTCCCTATATGCATATAGTAAAAACTTAAAAAATCTTCTTTTAAAGAACTGTAACAGCTAGAGCTTAGATATTTGGCATGAAACATCTTCTAGTGAATTTCTACCAAGTTTGTTCAAATAAAAGCCCTGGGGTCAAAATTGGCCCTGCCCCAGGGGGTCATAGATTTTCCCTATATGCATATAGTAAAAACTTAAAAAATCTTCTTTTACAGAACCCAAAGAGCTAGAGCTAAGATATTTAGCATGAAACATCTTCTAATGAGTGTCTACCAAGTTTGTTCAAATAAAAGCCCTGGGGTCAAAATTGGCCTCGCCCCGCAGGGTCATTGATTTTCCCTATATGCATATAGTAAAATCTTAAAAAATCTTCTTTTAAAGAACCGTAAGAGCTAGAGCTTAGATATTAAGCATGAAATATCTTCTAAAGATTGTCTACCAAGTTTGTTCAAATAAAAGCCCTGGGGCAAAATTGCCCCCGCCCCAGGGGGTCATTGATTTTCCCTATAATTATGCATATAGTAAAAACTTAAAAAATCTACTTTTAAAGAACCCAAAGAGCTAGAGCTAAGATATTTAGCATGAAACATGTTCTAATGGGTGTCTACCAAGGATGTTCAAATGAAAGCCCTGGGTCAAAACTGGCCCACCCCGGGGTTCATTGATTTTCCTTATATATGTATAGCAAAAACTTAAAAATCTTCTTTGAAAAAACCCAAATAGCTAGAGTTTAGATATTAAGCATGAAACATCTTTAAGTAAATATCTACAAAGTTTGTTCAAATAAAAGTCCTGGGGTGAAAACTTGCCCTGCCCCAGGGGTGTCATTGTTTTTAACTATATGTGTATAGTAAAAACTTAAAAAATCTTCTTTTAAAAAACTCAGTGAGCTAGAACTTAGATGTTTAGCATGAAACATCTTCTTATGGGTGTCTACCAAGTCTGTTTAAATAAACAAATAAAAGCCCTTGGGTAAAAATTGGCCCGGGGGGGGGGGGGGGCTATATACAGGTGAGCGACCTCAGGGCCATCATGGCCCTCTTGTTTGAATAATCCTGTTTACATCAAACTGTAGGCATAATGATACTTTGCAGAACAGGTCCCAGGGTTCTCTTTTAAATTAATAAAATGTATAACTATGAAAAAATCACTCACATTATAATTTAAATTAATTTTTTTATATATTTTATTTTAGAATTGTTTCAAAGACAGAAATTGTGTGTGTACCGTATCTTTTGAAATAACAGTGTGTTCTGTATCATTTCAACATCACTTTATGAAAATGTGCTAAAACATCACTGCATTCACTCGATACATTGGACATAGTAAATATATCAGATTTAACATGTATTTTTCTATGAAATAGTGTCAAAAAACATATGACTTGCTAGAAATCGCCTGTTATGCCAAATGAGTGTGTACCTTTCCCCTCGGCCCAGGCTATGAAAAAAAAACTGTACTCGAATGTTCTCAATAACCATTCAGGGGTTTTCAGAATTTTGATATACCGTGGATAACTGATCTAATTACGGGTACTCTGCGCCTTATATGATCAAAATCGGTTGAGTAATAAATAAGTTATGAATAAAAAACATACCTGAATCGGGTGAAAAATCTGCGTGTTCCGTACCCGAAAAGTCACGTGGTATGGCCACATTGAAATTAGTACCACAGAGTAAGTTGATTAGTACCACAGAGTAAGTAAATTTAAGTACCACAGAGTAAGTAAATTAGTACCACAGAGTAAGAAAATTAGTACCACAGAGTAAATTAATTACTACCACAGAGTAAGTTGATTATTACCACAGAGTAAGTTGATTATTACCACAGAGTAAGTTGATTATTACCATAGAGCAAGTAAATTAGTACCATAGAAAAAGTTAATAAGTACCACAGAATAAGTAAATTAGTACCACAGAGTAAGAAAATTAGTACCACAGAGTAAATTAATTACTACCACAGAGTAAGTAAATTAGTACCACAGAGTAAGTTAATTAATACCACAGAGTAAATTGTTTAGTACCACAGAGTATGTTAATTAGTACCACAGAGTAAGTTAATTAGTACCACAGAGTAAGTTAATTATTACCACAGAGTAAGTTAATTAGTACCACAGAGTAAGTTGAATAGTACCTCAGAGTAAGTAAATTAGTACCACAGAGTACGTTAATTATTACCACAGAGTAAGTTGAATAGTACCTCAGAGTAAATAAATTAGTACCACAGAGTACGTTAATTATTACCACAGAGTAAGTTGATTATTACCACAGAGAAAGTAAATTAGTACCACAGAGTAAGAAAATAAGTACCACAGAGTAAGTTGATTATTACCACAGAGTAGGTTAATTAGTACCACAGAGTAAGTTGATTATTACCACTGAGTAAGTTAATTAGTACCACAGAGTAAGAAAATTAGTACCACAGAGTAAATTAATTACTACCACAGAGTAAGTGGATTAGTACCACAGAGTAAGGTAATTAGTACCACAGAGTAAGAAAATTAGTACCACAGAGTAAATTAATTACTACCACAGAGTAATTAAATTAGTACCACAGAGTAAGTTAATTAGTACCACAGAGTTAATTGATTAGTACCACTGAGTTTGTTAATTAGTACCACAGAGTAAGTAAATTAGTACCACAGAGTAAGTTGAATAGTACCTCAGAGTAAGTAAATTAGTACCACAGAGTACGTTAATTATTACCACAGAGTAAGTTGATTATTACCACAGAGAAAGTAAATAAGTACCACAGAGTAAGAAAATTAGTACCACAGAGTAAGTTGATTATTACCACAGAGTTAGTTAATTAGCACCACAGAGTAAGTTCATTATTACCACTGAGTAAGTTAATTAGTACCACAGAGTAAGTTAATTATTACCACAGAGTAAGTTAATTAGTACCACAGAGTAAGTTGAATAGTACTTCAGAGTAAATAAATTAGTACCAGAGTACGTTAATTATTACCACATAGTAAGTTGATTATTACCACAGAGAAAGTAAATTAGTACCACAGAGTAAGAAAATTAGTACCACAGAGTAAGTTGATTATTACCACAGAGTTAGTTAATTAGTACCACAGAGTAAGTTGATTATTACCACTGAGTAAGTTAATTAGTACCACAGAGTAAGTTGATAAGTATTAGTACCACAGAGTAAGTAAATAAGTACCACAGAGTAAGTAAATTAGCACCACAGAGTAAGTTGATTATTACCACAGAGTAAGAAAATTAGTACCACAGAGTAAATTAATTACTACCACAGAGTATGTTAATTAGTACCACAGAGTAAGTTAATTAGTACCACAGAGTAAGTAAGTTAGTACCACAGAGTAAGTTAATTAGTACCACAGAGAAAAAAAATTAGTACCACAGAGTAAATTAATTACTACCACAGAGTAAGTTGATTAGTACCACAGAGTAAGGTAATTAGTACCACAGAGTAAGTAAATTAGTACCACAGAGTAAGAAAATTAGTACCACAGAGTAAATTAATTACTACCACAGAGTATGTTAATTAGTACCACAGAGTAAGTTGATTAGTACCACAGAGTAAGTAAATTAGTACCACAGAGTAAATTAATTAGTACCACAGAGTAAGTTGATTATTACTACAGAGTAAGTAAATTATTACCACAGAGTAAGTTAAATAGTACACCAGAGTAAATTAATTGCAATGAATGTTTGTTAATATTACTTTACATTTGTAAAATTATCTCGTGGTGAAAAGACACCTTATCAGGATAGAAGAAGAAAAATGTTGCTCATCAAGTTTCATTGGCCAATTGTTTTTAAAATGGTTTCTATATTATAATTAGTAAAACACAAAGAAATACACAACCTTAATCATGAACCAAAAAGCAAAGATGGTTCATCTATATACCAATTTTGTTACATTTTGAAAACTTTTTAAGATCGCAAAAAAAAAGTTTAAAGCTTTTGTGGAAATTTATGTCATTTAATGGTTCATGTTTAGATACCTCCAACCTGTATTTTTTCACATGAAAATGTTGTTTTGCTTACATTAGAAAGGCCTGGGGCTCTGCACATTTTATTGTTATATAACTTGTTCCTTATTTTACTGAAATTAACAGTGTCTGGAAAAAAAGTAAATTACTTACAATAAAACTGGTGGTCTGGGAAAAATATTTCTTGCATATTAGACTGGCGTTTCCGTGAGTTTTACCCATGCCGGAAATTTCATCTGGCATGGGGGGTTCCAGATGAGTCGCGTGCTATACTATAGCACGGTTAGGATGACGTCATTTTACCGTTATGAATGAAGTTGTAATTCATACGCTGTTGTAAGAAAGTAGTAACGGTTGTAATGATGTAAATTTTCATTGAAAATAAAGATAGAGAATTTAAAATATAATCGAATATGGTAGAATATGCAAGAAAAAACATCTGACATATGTTTGCGGTTCGGATCGGAAAATCATGGCGGGTCACCTCGGGACGGATATTCCGATCCGAACCGCAAAATATGACAGATATTATTATTACAAACTCATCGGTTGATAGATCTATTCATTTGAGATTAGACAGACTGTTTTTAGTCTCAATAATAATAATATTACAGTGTTATTTTAGTTTCAATTGTTTAAATAAATAATGATAATGATTACCACCAGTCCTGCTTTGAAGACAACCAAAGATTTCATATATATTATTAGCTCGACTATTCGAAGAATATGAGAGCTATTGTAGTCGCCCTGGCGTCGGCGTCAGCGTCCGCGTCGGCGTCTGCGTTGGTTAAAGTTTTTTGTAAAGTCAAATATCTCAATTATTACTTGAGATATTCAATTGAAACTTACAATACTTATTTATAGTAACAAGGTACATCAGATTGACAAGTTGGATAACTCTGCCTACAATATTGACAGAATTATGCCCCTTTTTAACTTAGAAATTTTGGTTAAAGTTTTTTGTAAAGTCAAATATCTCAATTATTGCTTGAGATATTCAATTGAAACTTACAATACTTATTTATAGTAACAAGGTACATCAGATTGACATGTTGGATAACTCTGCCTACAATATTGACAGAATTATGCCCCTTTGGAACTTAGAAATTTTGGTTAAAGTTTTTTTGTAAAGTCAAATATCTAAATTATTGCTTGAGATATTCAATTGAAATTTAAAATACTTATTTATAGTAACAATGTACATCAGTTTGCAAAATTGCATAACTCTGCCTGCAATATTTGCAGAATTGTTTGCCCCTTTGAAACTTAGAAATTTTGGTTAAAGGTTAAAGGTCTTCAAAGATATTTACTTGAAACTTTACACATGCACTTAGGGTCATAATTGGAGGGTCATAATTGTATGTCACTGACCAAGTTTCATAACTCTATCTTGCATTAAGGCTGATTCATATCCCCTTTTCTACTTAGTCTCTTGGTTAATGTTTACATGCAAGTTTTACATATCTCAATAACTATTAAAGATATTTATTTAAAACTTCACATATGTATTTAGGGTCATAATTGTAGGTCACTGACAAAGATCCGTAATTCTATCTTGCATTTAGGCTATTTTCTCCACTATTTCAACTTAGAAAATCATGGTAATTAGTTTTGCTTGTAAGCTGTTATCTCAATAACTACTGAAGGGTTTGTGCCTTTTTTGGGACAATTTTATGCATTCATAATAATAAAGCAGTGATTTACTTGATAAAACATCTTAATAACAAGCCTTTGTACCTTTTCTGTCAAATTTATGTATTCATAGGTATTAAGTATTATTATACTCAATAAAACACCCTTGTGACATTACCTTCCGAATAGTCAAGCCAATACTGTATAATTAGACTCTCTCTAAGGCCTATAACATGAATTTATAAAAAAAAATTAGCCCTTTTGTGAACTTAAAAAATTTAACATTATCAAGGCTCTTTTACTATCAAGCACTTAGAATAGTCGAGCGTGCTGTCCTACCGACAGCTCTTGTATGTATATGAATTATGTGGCCTATACCTAGTCCACTTCCTCTTTCATTCATTTGTGTGTTAATTTTAGCTTGACTTTTTTTTTACCAAAAAATAGAGGTACAGTAAACTTCAGTTTTGGCGAACATGTTATAGCGAACTTCCGGTTATGAGGAACAATTCATTTTGGCCCGAATTTTGCCCTTCTAGTTCTTTATCTAATGAGAAAATATACGGTTATAGTAAACACGGTTATAAGGAATTATCGCTTATAATGAACTCATTTCTTTGTCCTAATTTAGTAAAAAGAACAGAAAATTACACATTTATAACAAACTCCAAAATATCGACTATCCGTAAATAGATCCTGCATTTTCAACTTTCGTTTGCTATGACATGGATTTAAACCCGGCCGAATGTGCCGTTTATTGTTGTATGTATGTACTTCAAGACATCTTTTAAAATGAATATGTATAGCAGTACATAATAGTTTTCAAGTTTGCCCATGGCTAGAAGGTGACCCCTAATTGTCCCCTCCTTTTCGAAGAAAGAAAGGAGGATATATAATATGCTCTGTCTGTCCGTCCGTCACATTTTTATGCCGGGTCCATAAATATGTCATTTATCAAAGGAATTTGAAATAACTTCACTTGGTACAAATGTTTGTTATCATAAGGCAATGTGTCTCATGTGCAACAACCGGATCCTACCTCCAGAGTCAAGGTAGCACTTGCTCATTCAATGTAACATTGTCTAATTGAGGGTAAATGTGGTGTTTGGTCCATAACTTTCATGTCCATGAAGGGATTTTGATCATTTTTGTGTCGCCTTGAAAAAGGCAACATATATGGATTACTTTTGTCGGCGTCTACGGCGTCGTTGTCGGCGTCCCCTTAAGCTTGTCCGGATCATAAGTCAGTCATTATTAGTCAGATTGACTTCAAACTTGGTATGCATGCTTCTCACAATGACCCGAAGTGCAGTGCACAAGAACCAGTACTTTGCACTTCTTATTTTTTGAGTTATTGCCCTTTGTTAATTTTCATACTGTATTATTGTCCGGGCCATTTCTCCTAAAGTATAAAATCTATGGACTTGAAACTTCATAGGATGATAGATCTCATTAAGAAGAAGTGCAGTGCGCAAGAACTGGTACTCTGCCCTTCTTTTATTTTGAGTTATTGCCCTTTGTTAATTTTCATAGTTTATTTTTGTCCGGGCCATTTCTCGTAAAGTATAAAATCTATGGACTTGAAACTTCATAGGATGATAGATCTCATTATGAAGAAGTGCAGTGTGCAAGAACAAGTACTTTGCGCTTCTTATTTTTTGAGTTATTGCCCTTTGTTAATTTTCATACTTTATTTTTGTCAGGGCCATTTCTCCTAAAGTATAAAATCTATGGACTTGAAACTTCATAGGATGATAGATCTCATTAAGAAGAAGTGCAATGCGCAAGAACTGGTACTCTGCGCTTCTTATTTTTTGAGTTATTGCCCTTTATTAATTTTCATACTTTATTTTTGTCCAGGCCATTTCTCCTAAAGTATAAAAGCTATGGACATGAAACTTCATAGGATGATAGATCTCATTAAGAAGAAGTGCAGTGCCCAAGAACTGGTACTCTGCATTTCTTATTTTTTGAGTAATTGCCCTTGTTATTTTTCAAACTTTATTTTTGTCCAGGCCATTTCTCATAAATTATAAAAGCTTTAGACTTAAAACTTAATAGGATGATAGATCTTATTGATAAGAAGTGCAGTGCACAGAAACTGCTGCCCTGCATTTCTTATTTTTTGATTAATTGCCCTTTGTTGATTTTCAAATATCATTTTTGTCCTGACCATTTCTCCTAAACTATATTGTTCACAAGGCGACACATCCGACTCGCGGAGTTCTAGTTGGCATTAATGTTTACAATATTGAGACAATTGTCTTGTGCAAAAACCAGTCTTCTACCTCCAATGTCAAGGTCACAGTCAAAGGTCATAGATTAACATAGTCTGTTACAGGGTATATTTTGTGTCAGGTCCATAACTTCTTCAAAGATCAAGGGATTTTGAAATTATGTTGCACAAATGTTCACAATAATAAGACAAGGTGTCATGAGCGAAACCAGTAGTCTACCTCCAAGGTAAAGGTTACAGTTGTAAACCTTAACATGGTCTTTTAAATGGTATATTTTGTGTGCAGTCTATAATTATTTTATTGTTCAATGGATTTGAAATAACTTAGCAAAAATGTTCACAATAATGGGACCATGTGTCATTAGCAACATCCAGACTTCTACCTTCAATGTCAAGGTCACACTTGAGTGCCAAAGCTTAACATTGTCTGTTCTTGGGTATATTTTGTGTGCGGTTCATCAATCAAGGGATTTTAGAATAATTTTGCACAATTGTTAACAATTATAAGATGACATGTGATGCGCAACACCTAAACCCTTACCTTAAAGGTCAATTCTTGTTATACATATTGTTCTGATCATAATGCAAAATTGCAATGACACCTTTTGTGAAATTCTTGTATAGTCAGTTACTAGAGTTTTCCTCAGTCATAGGGTTTTTGAATAATTTTAGTGATAATACTTTTATTATGCCCCCACAAAGTGGGGAGCATATGGCGTTGCACTCGTCCGTACGTCTATCTATAATCTTGTGAACGCAACTCCTCTTAAACCGGATGGCAGATTTTGCTTAAACTTCCATGGATGAACAACCTTAATTTGTAGATGGTAGTATAGGAAAGAATTTTCGCTGCGACCAAATTTAACAGAATTATGGCCCTTTGTTGATTTTTTCACTATATACAGTACGCTCAGCGCGGCTATTGCAAAACCCGCGTGACCCCACGGATGAGGTTTACCGCGGACGAAAATTTGCTCAGATATTGTCCGCATGACCCCGTGGACAGAAAATTTTCACCACCGCGGACAGAAATCGGCGGCTGAAACCGTTTCCCCAGCGGAACGCAGTGGTAAATTGCAAAGGAACTCGGCGGTCAAACACCGGTCAACGCGGTGGAAACCTTAAATTTAAAAAAATAATTACTGTATTTAAACATCAGTATACGTACGTACTGTAACATGTACATGTACTGTACATATAACTATATGTAAAATTTGTTTGTTTGTTTTCTTTTTTGTTGTAATAAAAGTACATGTACAAATGCAGTGTATTTCTTGGTCTTCTTCTTGTTATTGTGTTGGGTAATGTATAATATGTATTCGACATCAAGATAAATCATTGTCGTCGCAATTTCATGGCAGTGAGAAACTTGAAGTCAAATAATGAAAAATTCGGCATATGACATTTATGAAAAAGATACTGCAACAATTTATATGCCAGCTTTTGTTTCTTATTTAAAAACTTTGAAAACGTAACCCTCAACAATTTATTCAGGCAATATTCCAGGACGTCTCTTTCAATTGTCAGATGCGTTTTACTGTTTCTGTTTATTTGCATGTTGATCATAAAGTCTTATATATTTTATTTGGAACATTAAAAGAAAGCGTTTATTTCACCAAAATATACATTAAATGATATTCTTGATTTATCTAATTGCAGGTGTGAGCGCAATGTATATGTTTTGAAGTTTGTATCAACTGTTGAAGTTTATTTTCATTTTTGTATTCGCTGCGTTAGCAGTGAATACAGTTCTATCACAATTTGCGGGATTACAATAGAAGAATGGGTACCGAACAACGCAAACTAGTTCTACACATATTTTCTTGTCACACACAAGTAATAAGATTTTTAATTGTCAGTAGTTCATTTTTGATTGTGTTATTTCTATCGTATATTATTTGCATGTTTTCAGGATATAATCAGTAAAAAAACATCATTAGTATTCATTCGCGTTAACTTTGCGTAAGGAAGTAGTTCGTACCAAAACAAAGTTTTCGACGCTATATTTGTATGTGAAAGCTGATCTCATCATTTTCTAAAAGTAGGTACAGAAAACTTACCAATATTATTTGAACTTATTGTAATCTGTTTTGAATTCTTATTTGGATTTCATGATGTGTAACAGTGTTGATAATTCAGGTGTCTTGATATATTTTTTTTGTTGTTTGAGTTGTTTCCCTTGTTTTCCCCGCAATATCACTAGTTTTGTCTATGTTTAAGCGGCTTTGTTTGTAAAAAGTTCGAAGTGTTCTTAATTTATTGGAAATATGGATTATTGATAGTTGGTCAGTATTATTTTGAGTTGCATTTGGTTTAAATGATTCCGGGTCAGCTCGGCCCTAAAACGTACTCGGCCCCCGAGTCAGCTCGGCCCTATACCAACTCGGCACGGGTCAACTCGGCCCACTTTTCAATTATTTATATTTAGGTTTGTGTAATCACTATTTTTTGTAATATTTGTAATTATGTATAATACACGGACTTAATTTTCAGCTTTTGACAATTACAAACAAATTAAATGAAATTGGTTAAAGACATTAAAGGGACTCTTATTGTCACAGGCTATTATTATCAATCAGTGTGTTCGTAAGAATACCGATTAATTAGGTGATAATTATGATTGACGCATTCATTTAAAATTGATTAGTGACCACCTGCAATTAATTAGAAGCTTAATGGTGATATTAAGTAAACATGTTTTTGTTTGATATTTTTTTTAATATTACTACGTTAAACATATTTTTTTAAAGTGGGCCGAGTTGACCCGTGCCGAGTTGACCCGTGCCGAGTTGGTATAGGGCCGAGTTGACTCTTTTCCGTTTAAATTAGTGTTTTATAGAGTGTATGTCATAGATATTTTTTTAATTAAGTAACGAGTGTGGTCTGATTTGAAATGTCATCAGTTTTCGTGATTTGGAACCTTTGAGAATTGTTTTCAGAAAAATCCGTTAATCTAGCTCTCTGTTTACTTAATCTCACAATTTAATTCATATCACTTTGCACATTGTGTTTATATATTTTTGCAGAAGAGTTAAGCATAAGATTTGCTCAGATGTGTGTTGCTTGTAAGAAGATAATGCTTCTTTTATTTGCGTCACAGCAATGTGGTTTTTACATAATTCCCACGAACTCGGTTGAGCCTTTAGAAATTATTTATGATTAAATTGTATGTTATTTTACTCACATAAATTCATTTAAATGGAACTTACTTGATTGTTGGCGGCTCAACTAGAGAAAGAAATCATATAGCTCTAATATTATAAAGTTAATAATACAGTGCCTACAGTTAAGTAACTTTTCTGTTCAGCACTGTTACACAATATCGTGATTGTTTAAATATATTATTAATTTATACTAAAATTGTGATACCGATAAACCTTTCAGAAACTAAGCATGACTCATTAGTGAGGCTTTTCTTCTTATTAAAGTTGTTTTTTAGGAATAAAGATAAACCGGGCGACTCTTTTGTTTCTTACTCACTGTAATAAATGTATGTAAAATGGAGCTGAGACATGTGGGTAAGGGTAACTGTTCTTTGAATATTGTGTGAAGAGTTCCAAAAAAGATGTGTTTGATAGAATATACTGATCAGAGATGAGCTCTAAGATTTTTTCCTAAGTTTCTATTTTTCGTGTAATACATTCTTAAAAATCTATCATTAATCTATGAACAACTGGCGGTTTTGTTTAAGCAATAAGAGATATCAATTTTACTCAAAGACATTAAGTGGAAGCACTCGTATTCCTTCTTTTTTCAACATGATAACCTCATTATTACTTAGATCATATAGCAAAAGTGTGAATGTTTATTTAATTGACCATCGCAGAACATTTGTATGTTTTTATAGTAAAACTAGATAATATTGCATTTCTAGAACAAAGGAAAATTGATTGCTAAGCTCTTTTATATTATCTCTGATGTGGTATGTTGTTTTATATGTTCAGACGCTTGAGTTTTTGATTTCACCACATATTTCGAGTTTCATTTGATCTTGAGACGTCTATATTTTTCACTATAGATATATGCCGTTTTCAGATTTTTGGAGATATTGATACGTTTCATACTGATTTATGAGTATCAAATCACTAACTCTGATTACTGGATATTGAATTGGTAACATGTCATTAGGAGTCTTAGATATATATATGTAGGATAGTAAACATTGACGATCAATATACAGTTAAAAATTCGAGTTATTTTTTTTGGGAAAGGATGTTAATACAGAGTTGCAAGAGTTATCATTTTGTTTCGGGAAGTTTTCCAAGATTTAGATGGCATGCCACGAGCAAGTTATTGATTAGCCCTTATAATACCCAAGAAAATATTTCAAGTTCTGATAAAGAGGTAACATTGAACAAAAATTAAGAAGAAGCAGTGTTCTTACTTACATAAGAAGCAATAGTACTTTATGTTACACGATAGGGAGCACGATACCATACAACACACTTTTCCACACCATGATACCTGATAGTTCAATAAAAAAAAATGTCGGGTCAATGTGAAATCAGTAGGTTTCATGGATAGTGTGCAGCATGAAGTCTCTCTAAACCTTGATAGTTGCTGAGAATCGGGGGGCTTAGTGAGGAAAAAGAAAAACTCACGATTTCACTCAAGAAAAGAACGTCGACTTCACTGTGGTAGAAAGATATTCTGACGCTAATCAAACACTAATTTTCTGAACTTACACCTATCACACAATTTGTATATAAATATACTTGATGGACAAATGTATAGAAATCGGAAGTATTTATTGTAACTGAAAGATGATTGAAATTGTGCCGAGTTGGTCTGTTTAGATAGACGTAAATACACAGTTTTTGGATGTATAATACTATTTTTGTTTGAATGATAAAGGTATAACTATGTTTTTCTGTCAAGATGAACTGAGAGGCTTACGCCATTTTTAATCATAGATATAAATATTGGTGTGAACAAGGGACTTATGGCTCATTTAATTGGCACCAATTGTGAAAATCATTTCACTCCCTTGATATTTATTGGCTTTGCATAATAGAATCGTGTTCCAAAGGGATGATAATGATTTTAGTCTCTTGCTTGTGGTACCAATATTTGTTACTAGCTACTCAATGTCAAGTACACATTTTTGGCCAAAGTCTTTGAGAACTTTTCATCTAAATTCTGAATCTTAAATGGCACAGCGCTTTGCGAATGAAGCCAGTGGCACCTTACAAATGTATTCAACCACTAAATGTCTATATTATGAGGAAAATCTAAACTGTGAATAAAACTTCTTCCTTCTTAAATGAGTATTTATTCTCAAGCTTGAAGTTTATACATCGCAAAGAGATAAATTCTTGTCATTATGGATACCGTCAGAAAATATTGCTAATGTTGTTATACATATTTTCGCGAGATGGCGCCCTAAATGGGGTCACATCATGATTTTTTAATACTTTAGTTTTCTTTAATAAATTGTATTTTTACCTTCGAGTCGAGAAAAATGGTCCAGTGGGAGCATTCAGTCAGGGTGCGGCGGATGACGTAAGTAGTCACCTACCATATGGTAATTGTCAGTTACTTTCTTTGTTAATTTTACAATATTTTACCTTTAAATACATTTTCAAATTTTCATGAAAAATTAGGATATTTCAATGAGATAAATCAAATGAATTCGGAAGCAAAAGGGCAGCAATAGCTGCTTTAGAAGAAACCCGATTGTCGTGTATAGGAGTCTATACTATCCAGTACGCGAGATCTTATCTATTTACATACAATCATCGGAACACACATTCGCTAGCTTAGATGTCCTGGGGTCAAAACATAATTATAAAATCCTCTTTTCGTAAAGGTACAGGCTTCATTTAATAAAAGCTCTCATGACATTTACTCTCATTTTAAAGGCAGATTAAGTTTAAATCTGCAGTATTGACTACACATGTTATTCTGAGATTAGCTATAGAAATGGTCAGCATTATTATGATATGGATTATTTTGTGTAAGACGACCTGTGCAAAACCCTGGACATCATTGCTAAAGAGCAACTATTCCTTAGGTCTACAAAGTACCCTATCAACATGTTAAGTAGGGGGGGGGGGAGGGTTAAAAGGCTATCCTCAAGAAAGCGTTAGCGCTGTAACAAATAAATATTTACTCTAAATTATGGTTAGGAATCAAGAAAAGAATATAAATATATGCATTTCCTTTCTGTCTCTTTAGTTATCAGAGAAGAATGTGACATAAGCGACCTAAGTATAATACAGATATAAGATGATCATAATAATGTTTCTGGGCATAAAACACTTTCTTACTTTTTCACTTATTTTAGCTCGCGACGATAATACACAATTGTTATATTGGATAGGAGCCCGTCTACTTGCTGTTTTCGCCCGCACCGCGTCCTTAGTCCAGATTTTCACAACGTTTTGGTTTCCACACCATCTTAGTGACAAGGTTCATAAGTCTAGCACCAACATATTTCAGATTATTATCTCCCTTGACCTTCTAGAATATATTACCTTAACCAAAAATCTATTATTTTCTGGTACTCGTATACTACTTTCCTAATTCCTTATTCTTAGGGATCAGACTTCATACTTTCAATATATGTTTCCTTATCATCAACCACATCTTATGTGACGACAGGTTCATTTACTCATATCTGACCTAATATTCTTCAAATTTTTCTCCTCTTTGAAGATAGAATTTCCTAAAAAGTTATTTTTAACGATCGACTATTCGATAAGAAAAGTAGTATGACGTGTGTGTAGTAAGTACGACCCAGCTTCGCGTAATCTCAGTTTTGTGTCGTTCGGCGTCTGCGTCAGCAATAAGCATGTTTTGTACACATATAAAACTTAGTTAAAGTTTTGTAAATATCTAATCCAAAGATATTCAAGAGATAACTCATTGAGATATAGTGAAAGCTTCTGTATTGAATATATTGCACACTTGTTCACCATCATGACCCAACTTAAACATGAATGAGATAACTGATCAACGCATTTTGACAGAATTATGCCCCTTCTCTGACTTAGATATTTTAGTTATTCTTGCTATATTAAAGTCTCTTGCATAACCACCATTCAGATATTTTATATACTAAATTGACATCTGGCTAGGAACAAGTTAAAATTTTTATACTCTTCACTTTGAGAGCATAATAGAACTCTCTCAGGCCATAACAGTTAACATGGATTTAAGGGAAAATTTGGCCCTTTTTGTTATATTTAGAATTACCCAAGGCTCTTTTTCTACAAGCAACTTAGAATGGTAGAGCGTTGCTTGTCCTAACTACCGACAGGCTATATTTAACTGTTACTATTTATTTTCCTTAAGGGATCACTTCAATATTTCAAATATATGTTCCTTATCATTAACCCAAATGTTATGTGACAAGGTTGTTAACAGCTAGCACCAATATTGCAAGAATTACCGTCCCATGACTTAAATTTTTGTTACTTGAAGAAATATTATTTTTTACTACTGACTTTTTTAGTTTCAAGGCCTCACCTCTTACTTCAAAATGCATATTCTTATCAAATTCAATTACATCTTATGTGACTAGGTTTCTAATTTACTCTTAAAGCAATATTTTTCAGGTTAAATCCCTTTGAATTTTTTTTAAAGAATATTATAAGTAATTTAATTTACTTTTAGCTCACTGAGCAATGCCAGGGTGAGCTATTGTGATGCCCTGTTCCGTCGTCGTGCGTCGTCAACTTTTAACATAAACAACCTTCTCCTCTGAAACCAATGACTGCAATCGACTCAACTTACAAAATGAATCTTTGGGTGGGCCCCTTTCAAAGTTGTTTCAAATGGTCCGGTAACTGTTGCCATATGTAGGTCAAAAGGGCCAGAAAAGGATTTCAAAAAAACACAAAATTGTAAAAAAATTCTTCTTGTCTGAAAGTACAATGGGCAGAGCTTTGATTTTTTGGTATATGGTAATCACTATGGGTCCCTCTCCAAAGTTGTTCAAATTTTTGTCCCTTCAAAATGTAAATGGCCCGCCCTGGGGGGTCGATAGGTTTTTTCCTTATATGTATAAGTCAAATAATCTAGAAAAATCATGTCGCTGTTCTCATGATTTGCAAAGGCTAAAGATTAGATATTTGGCATGAAACATTGTGTTTTTAGACTCTATCAAGATGTGTTCAAATACATGGACGGGGGTCATTGATTTCGATTTACTACATACTAATAAAAACTTGAGGAAATATTCTGGTCTGAAAGTAAAATGGCTAGAGCTTTGATATTGGTCTATGGTAGCACCCGTATCCAGGTCCCAAAACAACCTTGTTCTATTTTGTTCTAAGATTAAAATCGGATCTCCCGCCCTCGGGGGGGGGGGGGCATTGATTTTCCCTAATAAAATGTTAATATATGAAAACAACTTAAGAAAAACTCTATTACTTTTAAAGAACCCAAAGAATTGAAATTACAATCTTATTCTAATGGATTTGTAGCTACACTGCGTCGTCTACCAAGTTTCGTTCCCAAATCAAAACCCTAAGGCTGGCCTCTATATTAAATTTTGGCATCCCGTCCCAGGCATAAATTGTTTTATTTCGACCTACATATTGCTATATAAGTAAATATAACTTAATAAAATGTCTCATTTTAAAGAATGTAAAGGAAGATTCTAAAGAGATAAAGAATATTAAGTCATGAAATATGTTCTTTATAAAATGGGTGTTCACTAACAAAGTTCGTTCAAATGAGAGCCGCAGGAGCGTTCAAAATATAATGGCCTCCAGCCCACGGGGAGTCATTCATTTTCCTTAAGGCATATAACAAATAACTCTAAAAGAATCTTTTTGAGATGACAAAAATCTAAATAGCTAGAGGGTATAAGATTATAGCGAAAAAGCATTGTGAAATCACTTCTCTCTAGTAGAGTGTTATTTCAAGTTTGTGTCGACAAAGATAAAAGCCCTTGGGTCAAATTGCCCCGCCCGGGGTCATTCATTTTCCTTATATGTGTAAAGCAAAAACTAAAAATCTTCTTCGAAAAAACCTGAATAGCTAGAGTTCTGATATTAGCATGAAACTTGTCTAGTAATGTTCTACAAGATTGTTTCAAAATAAAAGCCGCATGGCAGGATCTAAAAAATACTTGGTGCTTTAGAGGCCCCCAGGTGTGCAATTAGTTTTTAAACTATGAGGGTTGTAAAGAACAACTTGAAAAAATCTATCTTTTAAAAAAACCCAACACAGCTCTCTATGGAAACATGCTCTTAAGATGTTTAGCATGAAAACATCATTCTAATGGGGTTTCAAGAGTGGTCAAACCAAGTATTGTTCACGAAATAAAAGCCCCTGGGTTAAACTGGCCTGCTCCGGGGTCCTATATACAGGTGAGGCGACTCTCTGCGCGCCATCTATTGGCCTCTTCTTATTATGTTTATACTTTTACTTATCATACACATATGTTGCGTGACAACAGTGACTAATTTCCAGAATTACCCCTCCCCCCTCTCCCCCCGCCAGCGCCCCACCTTAGATACTTTATTACATGATGAAATTTTATGAGATAAATTACAAAATGTTCTCTAATGATAGTTTCAATAGTTATATTGAGCTTACTTCTCGAATAAGACCTAAACTTATAACATCGAGCCTCTTTGATATTTTTGGTATATCACTTGTCAGATATTACGACTGTGGGTGACCTCTATACTCGTGCCCGGCTCTCAATGATGACAGGATACATGATCTTGCGCACCAAACCCCGTATTACCGTTAAATTTTTCATCATTTAATGGTCAATGTAGGAAATTGTAGTGACAGATTTTTTAGCAACTACTAAGCACTAGTGGCCTATTGATATTTGACAAAGCAAATTGCCACATGGTCTTTATACTAGGAGTGGGAATTCCGATTTCAAGTCTTTCACTCATTCTCCACAACTTCCTGTTAACTTGACTTATTTTAAATTTTCCACAAATTAGTTATACGTCTATGTGGACGGTAAAAGAAGTTATTTTTTCTAACACACACATTCACAGCATCATCGCATTATTTGGTAATTTATTAAATATAGAAAATGCAATATTACTCCGATATATTCTTTTTTTTCTGTCATATTAGACATCTCAGCGTCTTTTTTTTGTTTTTTTATTTTATGTTAATTTTTGACAAAATATTTGTGCATCCATGTTTTTAAAAGAGGTGTGATTCATTGGTGTTTAGAACAATTCTACGCCTACTTATAAATTAGCCCGTTTAGAAGCATTACCTTATGTTCCCAGTTTACTGTATTATTTGATAGTTTTTGACAATGCTTCTAGTCCCTTTGTACTTAACAAAGCATACACTAATCAAGCAATGAACGATGTTACTCCTTTATTAGAAGAATGTCTTTTTATATTAATCTCAAAGCGGCACAGACTTACAGAGAGAAAATACTTGTAATATTCATAACCTGATTTTTATGCATGATGGACACACTGTAAACAAAGTATCATTTTCGGAAATTCTATTGTCAATAGGTAAATAAGCAAACAGTGATTTTGAACACTAGGATGTTATTAAAACTCAGAAAAGAATTTGATGAGAGAAGCATATATCTCACATGCCTCTTTTGAATCATTTATTACTATCTTTGAAGAGACACATTAATTTGATTTCTTGGAGAACGTATTCTCGGACTGATGGTTCCAATTTCCAAAGAAAACATGACTACTGTAATACACCACGTCCAAATTTAAAGATGCATAATAAACTATTACAAGTATATGAGTTATTCATGACATCTTATAACTGTTTGCTTATCGGTGAGATAGTTGATACATCTTTATAGTAATAACGTATTTAAGATATATTTCTATATATTGTTCATTCGTCTTCAACTTTTTGCTGTTTTTTTCTATATCATTTGTAACGAATCCAATTTCTTAATCATTATATTAAATGTTATGATACTTAACCAGAGTAAACAGTTAATTATGCTGCAGCATTGTAATTTATAGATAAACTTAAGCTATTTGTATTGCACATTGTTGTTGAATAGATTACTCTCGATGGTTACATTTATATTTCTTAATGACAAACGAAATTCTCCACATTGAGTAATGAAGTACCAAGCCATTTATAGAGTGGTTTCCAATTTATCGAAAATTGTTTTTAACAAATTGAAATTAAAATTGAGCAATCACCATACTTTCCTAGCATCAAGAATCTTAAATAAATTACCTTTAAAATTGCAAGAACAGCTTGCAATTTTAATTCACTGAGATAACTATCGTGAAACGAATTTGTTTTTTCATGTTTAGCAAGTTCGTATATATGCTTTAATTAGAAAGGAACAAATGATTAGTATGAAGTACTGAAATATTGAAAGCTTTTAATAATAGAATGTTTGTAATGCAACATTTAATTGGGTAAGATTTCAGACTATTCCAGAATAAGCGCATGTACTTATTAATGCTGTTATATATTACATGTAATTATATTGTGTAGATAAAATATGGTTCTGTTGGGATTTTGTGTATTTTATTTCTATCATGTTTTTATAATTGATCAGTGTGCATAGATTAATTATTAGTGTCATTTGTTTATTTTTTACTCAACGCGACTGTCAAAGAAATTTGACACGCCGTGAGCTTTTCGTAATCGCCTTGTCGTCCTGTATTCTACCGTCTGTCCACACACAAACTTTTACTTTAAAATGACATCTCAACTAAACCAACTGCAATACACTTCGCCATATCGTTCATTCAACTTCACAGGAATTTCCCTTTGGTGGTCACCTTTGAAAAATTGTGTTCAAATAGAATTATAATTCCACAGCAGAACTCTTGGTATGCCATCGGCTAATACCATAACAGAAAAAATCTTAAAATATTCTTCCTTGACTTAAAAAACTAACTCAAATATGAGACGTCCTCATTCCTGAGTCAACTACAATAAGCAAAATAATCTTTAAAATATCTTCTTTCTAAAAAACACAAAGCGCTAGAGCTTAGATATTTGGCATGAAACATCTTCTAGTGAGTGTCTACCCAAGGTTTGTTTCAAATAAAACCAAGACCTGTGGAGTCAAAAATTGGCACCCGCCCCAGGGTGTTCATTGATTCTTTCTCCCTATATGCTTATATTTGTATTGTAATAGAGCCTAATAATAGATTCTTTCTTTGATAAAGTAAGCCTATAAGTGAGCTAGTAGCTATAGTAATTTAGACATTGATAACATTTCTTCTAGAGTGCGCTGTTTACCTTAGTTTTCGTTTCAATACTCCTTAAAGGCTCCCCTGGGGTCAATATACTCTTTGGCTTCCTATCTCCATAGTTTGGTGGTCTATTTGATTTTTTCTTTCTCGTTATGCCACACTACGTAAAAACAACTAAATAAAAAACCATTCTTCTTTTAAAAGAACCAAAAAGAGCCAGAAGCTCGCTATGATATTGGGCCTAAAACATAGTTCTAATGGATGTCTTCTACAGCCAACGATGCTTGTTCAATGGATTAAGAGCCCTGTAGGTCAAATCAGTGGGTGCCTCGACCCCGTTGGGTTCATAATGATTTTCCTTATATGTTGTAAAGCAAAAAACTTAAAAATCTTCTTTGAGAAACCTCAAATAGCTGAGTTTCGATATTAACATCGGAACATCACTGTCTAGTAAGTGTCGTACTAGACAGTTCTGTTCAAAATAAAAGCCTGGGGTCAAAATTGGGTCCAGTTCGTGCCACCCCGTGAGGATCCATTGATTTTCCTTATATGTGTATAACAAAACTTAAAAATCTTCTTCAAAAAATCTGACAATAAGCTAGAGTTTCAGATATTAATGCCCCGGAAAGGACATCAACGAAACCATTTTCATAGTTAAGTGGTCTACATAACGACTTGTTTCACACATACATAGCCTCTTGAGCCAAACTGGCCTTGCCAGTCAGCGTGTGGTCTATTTGTGATTATAAACTATATTCGTGGTACAAAAAATAAAAACTGACCAGTGCTAGACCCCTTTTTGAAATGTTTAGCATTGAAAACATTTTTGCTTAATGGGGTTATTCGTATCAAAGTTGGTTCAAAGATAAAAGACCCATAAGGGTACACGTGAGTGGCCGAACACCAGACTACGGAGGTGGACCTCCTTTTATATCATGTATGAGCGATCCTTCTAAAAAGGCTCATCTAATATTGGCCCTTCAATGTTGTATGTCAATATTGTAATTTGTGTTTTTAAAACTTTGTGTTGGTGCACTTAAATAAAATTACTAGTGTATACTATTATGCTAGGTGATAATCATCTCCTCATGACATCAGATGAGATAGCTCACATTGATATTATCTAGTCTCACAGGTTAGACAAAAAGCCTCACAATATATCACATCAGTCAAAGGATGTCACTCAGTCATCATCCTATCATTGATCCACATTAATTTCAATAATGTCAATAACTATAATACTTTGACACGTTTGTGAGAAAACGTTTGCCCAAAAACTGCTAGTTAGCTGTGGTGGCACTAAGAAACGGCTAATTAAAAGCTTGAATTATAGGTCTAGTTTGCTGTATAGCAGGGTGCAAGCAGTAGGGATTAAAGAGATAAAACGAGTATAGATTATTACATACCTAATCTTTTTCCTCGTATTGTCGCAATTTTGGCTTCGTTTTTGCAATTATTAAAGCCATTTACCTCAATGACCCATTCCATTATTGTGGAAAATGTTTCTATTGCAAAAAAGTAAAATAAATCAGACATTTTAAAATTTATTATGCCCCCAAAGTGGGAGCATATAGCGTTAGCACTTGGTCCGTCCGTCGTACCGTTGAGACTCATGTTCCGATACCGTAGTCTCCAGAAATCTTGTGAACGGCAACTTCGAGATAATGCACCCTGGATGCAGATTTTGCTTTATTATGACATATCAAGGGCACTGATAATCAACTCTTTATATTGCTGAGTGAGTTAGATATTGTAAGTATAAAATGTGAAGGTAATTTTTATGGCTATGGTCGGACACAAATTTATAAAACAGTAACTTTATGGCCGTTTCTGGTCATTGATGTATTTTTCACATAGATTGATTCTCCATGAGTAAGATAAATTTCTGTAAAAAACCGCATAACTCCATCCTTAGAGAGCTGATAGGCAGAATTTTATGCATTAAGAACTTTCCCGCAGAGGTGGAGAAACAAATTCCTTAGTGTAGATGTAGAAAAACATGAAAGGAATGTTACCGCTTGGCGTAAAGACAGACCTGTGTAGCGGTGATTATTTTTTATTCACAGAATTATGGGCCCAATATGTTGATTTTGTCGACTAATAAATAGGATAACTATTAAAAATCAAATTTTAATCATACTCCTCCTTAAACCGGAAGGCAGATTTTGCTTAAACTCCAGGGATGAAACAACCTTAATGTGTAGATGTAGTAAAGGAAGGAATTTTTGCTGCGACCAAATACTTACAGAATTATGGCCCTTTTTTGATTTTTTTTCACTCTATCATGAGAAAATTTCTGGTAACGCAACTCCTCTTAAACAAGGATGGTCAGGTTTTGCTTTAAATGAATATCTATCCAAGGGATGTACTAACCTTTTATATGGTGTAGAGGTAGTAAAGGAAGGAATTTTCGCTGCGACCGATATAATTTAGGTTACAGGAATTATTAAGAGAGCCCTTGTATGTATAAAGTTTTTATACACTAATAAATTATAC
This sequence comes from Ruditapes philippinarum, assembly GCF_026571515.1. Taxonomy (NCBI): domain Eukaryota; kingdom Metazoa; phylum Mollusca; class Bivalvia; order Venerida; family Veneridae; genus Ruditapes; species Ruditapes philippinarum. The sequence continues at coordinate 11,107 of NW_026860562.1, read as the reverse complement.
TACATGTATAGAAATTTTGATGAATGCAACCCTCTTAACCGGGATGGCAGATTTTGCTTTAAACTTCCAGGATGAACAACCTTAATGTGTTAGATGGTAGTAAAGGAAGGAATTTTTTGCTGCAGCACCAAATTTAACAGAATTATGGCACTTTGTTGATTTTTTCAATTAATACTACTATATAGAAATTTTGTGAAGCAAACTCTCTCTTAAACCGGATGGCAGATTTGTGCTTAAAACTTCCAGGGATTAACAACCTTTAATTGTGCTAGATCGTAGTAAGGAGGATTTTTTGCTGCGACCAAAATTTAACAGAATTATGGCCCCTTTGTTGATTTAGTTTTTCAACTGTGGCACAATGTAGTCCAAAAAATATTTGACCTAGAGTCATAAGATTGACAGAACAGTGGCGTGTGGGGGCATCAGTGTCCTATGGACACATTTCTAGTTTTTGACTGTTACAGGCTAATTAAAAATATAATACTCAAACTATTAAAAGTACTTTTTTTGTATTTTTTTTAATCTCAGAAATTTTTTAAATTAAAGTATTTTACAAAAATACCTATATTTTCTTCTTAAATTTCATGAAATTAACATGTTCCAAGTTTCACTTTTCATCAAAACTGAAATGCTTTAGCTAGGTAATCTGTCTGTCATTACATTTGAAGCTTATGTAGCAATATAGTATTCTAGGTATTGTTACTATATATATATTCATTATAACATAATTCTCTCATCATGTTAAGGATCTAGTCATGAATGTACTGCATGCATTCATATTTTGGATGTATATTTTATTGTACCACTTAGATAATGTAATAAAGTTGTTCTCATTTAGTTTATTCTTATTTCTTTCCCTCTTTCAATGTAATATTCAACAGCCAGTGTTAAATAATGTCTCTATCAGATTAATAATCTGTAATTCAGTGGCCCATATTCCTTTATTCGTTACAATTGCAACGTTTTTAGTAAGACACATATGTATTTATAATGCGCAGCGAATACATCAGTGCTTTCAGCGCTTTGATTGTTTTAGTAGTTTGTTTGTTTGTTCTTTTTTATTTTTTTATAGATTTTTTTTGCAGAATTTTGTTAAACTGGATGTTATACTTTTTGTTATTAGTCCCCTACCGGTTTACCGGAGGGGACTTTAGGTTTACCCTCCGTCCGTCTGTCCATCCGTCTGTCCGTCCGCACTCACAGGAGAGTAATTATGTGGCGAGAGGAACAATAGGTTCTCTTTGATGTCATTCATTCCGTAATGCTTATATGTGGCTATTTTCTTTTGGGTGGCTAAAACGAACAATAGAGAGAACAATAGAGTAGCCACATAATTACTGTCCTGTGAGAACGTCCGTCCGTCTGTCTGTCAGTCCGTCAGTCCACAAAACTGGATCCCGCGATAACTTGAAAAGTACTGAAAATATTTTTATGAAACTTGGTATATGGATAGATGGCAGTATAGAGATTATGCACGTCTTTTTATTTTCTTCCTATGTTTAAAATTCTGGTTGCTATGGCAACAAATAGTCTGAAAAAATATGGCAATTTTACACACAAACCTGGATCCAGTGATAACGCAAAAAAAATACTGGGAAATATTTTTATGAAACTTGACATATGGGTAGATGGCAGTCTTGGGATTGGATGCACGTCTTTTTTTTTTCTTCTCTGTTGATAATTCTGGTTGCTATGGCAACACATAGACTGAAAAAATAGGCAAATTTTACAACATGAAACTGGATCCATGATAAAGCAAAAAGTACTGGAAATATTTTTATGAAACCTTGACATAATGGGTAGATGGCAGTCTTGAGATTATGCATGTCTTATCTGTCTCTTCCTTTTTGAAAAATAATCAGTGCCTTTGCAACAAATAGGCTAAAAACATGCCAAATATAACAATATTTGTGATTAGTCAAAAAGAGCTGAAATTTTTTTATTGAAATTGCATCTTTAATTCAAGAGTTATCTCCTCTTTTAAGAATTTTACTTTTAAATGTTATATTTTGGTAACAGGGAGTGTTTCAAATATTTAAGCTTTAGAGTGTCCTTCAGTCCGTCTGTCCGTCTGTTCATAAAAACTGTTTCCTGTGATCACTTTTAAAGAACTTTTCCAACAAGTTTACTTAAAATAGTGAAAAATTGAAACATTAGTGAATGGCCAATGGCCCTTCAGAATGTTGATGGGGTTCTAACCGGTAGGGGACTTATGGATTGCTTGCAATACTATGATAATTGCTTGTTTTATTATGAACAGTATGCATGTACATACATGTATATAAGGCAAACAAGCACATGGCAATTATTTTCTAAGAACTTCCATCGACCGATTTTCAAGTTAAAAATATTTCATTTTATTTTTATCTTAAGATATTATTGTTCATAGGAATAATAGTATTTGTAGACAACATGTAGTTTTAACTACATACAATTGAATATTAAAAACAACAACAAAAACAGGTACAGCTGTAATCATTTTTATTTCAAATTCCGTTCAAATAATTTAACGTATAATAACATTTAAGGAGACGATTGTGGTCAATTTGCAAGTCATTGTGTAAAAAAGATGACGTTAAAAAATAATAAAACGTCTATTATTTGTGGAGGTTAATTAATACTGACCAACTCACCATGGCGTTCCCCCGCGGGAAACGGGTGACTGATTTTATCGATGAATGAAGAACGGTCGTCAGAATTTTGTCCGCGGTGGAAACAACCGAACACTGGGGATTGCGGGGAAATTAAGCTTCTCATCGCGGACGAACCCCCGCGTTTGTCCGCGATAAAAAAAATCGTCCGCGGTGGTATTGTAGAAAAAGCAAAACCCGCGGTGAGCATACTGTATCATATATATGTTGTCAGTGGAGGCATCCGTGTGCTTTGGACACAGTTCTAGTTATACATAATATATAGTAGGTTTTTTTTTTATAAACTTGACTAGAATAAAATATGCCACTGTTACAGGTAAATGAAGTAAGTGGCATTTTTCTCCTATGGACTGTAGAAATTTTTATAAAACCCTTAAAGTATAAATAAAATTTTAAAGCAGGGTAATTTCATTTCATTTAAACGGGTTTTAAAGGTAAAGATATATATTTTTTTCTAGCTCCCACTAAACAATTACGGGGCTAAATATGGTTTTAAAACCTATTGAAAAGAAACATGAAGAACTTTATACTAATCTTCATAAAGCAGATGAAAAAAAAAAATCTACGTAAAGTTGTGTAAAATTTTATTCATAAACATTTAACCAAAGCCCCAGGTAATAAGATTTTTAGTAAATGTCATTTTAATGCAAAGGGAAGCTTTCCAGTTTAAAATTTTTAAAACATCGTGGGTTTCTACTCAGCGGGTGTGCCTAAAAATAATGCAGGGGGGTTCCCCTGAAGGTCGCCATATGACCTTTACTGTCGAGGGTGATAGAAAATCAAATCACAAAGGGTTGAATCATGTGTCCGTTTAAATTTGGGTTTTTGAAAATTTGAATAAATTTTGTCTAGAGCAATATTGGTTTTTAAATAATTTTGGTGAATAAATGGGTTTTAAGGTCAAAATTGTTTTAAATAAGTGAATCTTTGTTATAGAATAAATTTTGGCTTTGATATTTAAATCAGTGTCTAGAGCCCAAAATTTGGGCTTTAAATAAGGGGAATTTAAAGCGCCTAGAGTCAATAATTTCTTTGAAAATTTGGAATCATGAAATCTAGATCAATTTTGGGTTTTGAAAAGTGAACCCAATGGTCTAGAGTCAATTTTGGTTTTGGATGAAGTGAATCTTTTTCTAGAAGTCAAAAGGGCCCTTGATAAGTAACCCAAGGGTTTAGAGTCAATTTTGGGCCCTTTATAAGTGAACCCTGTTTTCTAGATTTCAATAATGGTTTTAAATAAGGAATCGTGCACTAGAATCAAGTTGGTTTTGATAGAAAAATCTGGCATTTTAATTTCAATATTGGCTTTGATAAGTAAAATCAGGTGTCTAGAGCCCAATAATGTTTTTAATAAAGTGTAAATGTTTAGGGGTCAATAAGGTTTTGTACAATTTTTTGTATGGGGAAAAAACAGTGACATTTTTAGGGAACGGGTTTACTGTGCATTTAGTCTTTTTCATAAAAAATAGGGAACTTTGTGTTTATAAGAAAAATTTTAAAAATTTTTTTCTGTTTTGATTTAATTTAAAGGGAATCCTGTAACACAATTTTTTCATTTTTTTATTTCATAAATAATGATCCCTAAAAATAAGATTTGTCAATTTTTTTAAAGGGAATTTCCCCAATAAGCAGTATTAAAAAAGGGATTTTCCCATTTTAACTTTAAAATTTTTCCCCAATGTAAATGAAGGGGGGAAAATTTAAAAAAATTTATTTTCTGTAAATTTTAATTTAAAATTTTCCAAAAAGAAAATAAATGCAATAATTTTTTGATTAATTATGTGCAAAAATATTTGCTAAACCCAATTTTTTAACCTTTTTTCGATTTTTTGAAAATTTTTTTTATTTGATAAATTATATTCATATTTTAAATTTTTTTGGGGGAAACAAAAACAGTAACAATTTTCAATCAAAAACTTTGGGGAATCTTAAAAATAAATTGTTTTTTATTAGGGGCCCTTTAAAAAATGTATTTTTTTATAGCAGTTACCGAGCAAGGGACGGAAAAAAAAGGAAACAAAATTTTCACGCTAAAGACCCAAACAATATATGTAAAGTCGGGGGAAAGCAGTGACCCTCGGGGGGCCATTTTTTTTTAAAAAAAATTCCCAGGGGGAAAAATTTTTTGCTGGGTTTTGATAAAGTCTTTCATAAAGGGACAGTCAAACCAAAACTTTAAAAAGTTTATATCATTTTTTTAAAAAAGGGTTTTTTTCTTTTTGTCTGAATATTCAAATAGTTTAAATTGTATTGAAAAATGGTTTTTTATACATTTTTGTAAAATTCCCAGTAAAACGCAAAGGGGGTAAGATGTTTTAAAAAAGAAAAACCCTGAAAAAAAAGGAATTGTCTATCTTCATTGTTTTTTTAATTTTTTAATTTACAAAAAATTTAACACGGGTCTGTTGTTTTCCCTTTAGTTTTTCCCACTGTCCGCCATTCCGCTTTGAAAAATAGGGGGGGGAGCCTTTTTCCCCTTGAAAAAAACAAAAAAAAAAACCCAAATGGGAATTTTCATTCTGAAAACAAAAAAGAATGGGGGCCTTACTTTTTTGGCTCTTTATTAAACAAAGGGAGGGCACCCCTTTTAAAACCTTTATTTTAAAAAAAAATATGAAGTTTTTAATATTGGAAAAAAACATCTACAAAAGAATTAAAAATTACACGGGAATCTGTTTTAGACATTGTGTCGGGTTTTATGACTGGGAAAAGTTTAAACATAAATGCGTTTTCCCTTACAAAAAATATCACGGGAAATGTACCTATACCCCTTAGTTTTTTCCTTTCCCGGGAGGGGTTTAAAGGTTTTTTGACGTAAAACCCCACTTCCCCCTCCCCCGCGGGGGGTTTTAAAACCCCGACGGGGAAATTTGGATTGTTTTATGTGGGGAAGCTATCCAGCTGTTTACGAAACGTCGTTTGGTTTACTCAGGTCCCCTTTTTCGTCCCCTTGAAAAATGCAGGGAAAGGGGCTTTGAGGTTTCCCCCCCAGAAAAGGGGAACGTCGAAAATATAACCTGTATTTTTTCAATTTTCCCCGGTTAACCCGACGGGGCGCCCACCCCGGAAAAACCCAAATTTAGGGTTCCCAAAGTTTTTGTAAAAACCTCAAAAAATTTTATAGTCCTTTAAACAAAATGGCTTAAATTTTTTTGAAACTTTTTCACCCATCATGCCCCCCCAACCTGTAAAAAACGAGGAGTAATTTCTAAAAAAGAAATTTTGACAGAAGTTTCCCTTTTTTCGCCCTTAGAATTTACGAAAAAATTTTTTTTTTTTAAATCCCTTTAAAAATTTTTTCAAAGTCCTTTTAAAATTTTAACCCTTTTGAAACTTTTAAAATTTTTTCACCTTTTATGATCCCAACCTATATACAGGGGAGGAAAACCTATCAAGTTTTTACAGAATTACCCCCCTTTTTTCGAGTTGACTTACTTTTCAAGTTTTTGAAAAAATCCCTCAAATTTATTTTAAAAAGCCCATTGACATAGGGCTTTGAAACTGTTGAATTTAATACTCTTCTTTAAGACATAATAGGACTCTTCCAATCCCTTTAAAACTGTAAAGGGGATTTAAAAAAAAAATTTTGCCTTTTTTTTAAACTGAGAAAATTTTTAACCTTTTCAAGGTTTTTTCTACTATCAAGCACTAAGAATGGGTCAAGCGTTGCTGTCCCCCGCCGAAAAGCTTTTTTTTTGATGGCAAATGGATGTATACATTCCTTTTATCCCCTCTCACAGTCCTCCCATTTTTGTACGAAAGGAAGGGAAAAAATTGAGGTTTAATTTAAAAATTTAAAAATTTTTGGGTACTTTCCTTTTTTTTTTAAATTTTTTGAAACCATTTTTTGTTTTTTCAGGGGGCCCAATTATTGTTTTATGAGTTTTGGGCCCCCGGGGCCCCAACCTAATTTTGGTCTTTTTGGGGGACATTTTCCTTTTTAAAATTTAAAATTTTTTTCAAACTGTTTTAAAGAAAAAACCCGGGGGTTTTTAAAAATTTGGGAAAATTTTAAAATATACTTTTTTAAATGTTTTTATTTCTTTTACGGGATGGAAATTAAAAAACCAACACAAGGTCAGTTTAAAAAGGGAAGACATGTACGGAAGTCAGGGGGTTTGGGGAAGGTTTAGAAAATTTTAGGAAAAAAAACTTTTTTATTTAAGTTTAATTTTTCCACCGGGTTATTATGAAACAAAGCCAATTTTTTTAAAAAATTGCATTGTTTTTTTAAAACTTTTAATGTGGAAAAATTTTTGAAAAAATTTTTTCCGTTTCACAGTTTTAGAATAATATTTTAGATTTTTTCGAGTTTTCAAAATAAATTTTTTCATTTAACCTAAAATAAAAGAAGAAATTTGAAAAATTTAAAGTGTTGTTTTGTATGAAAAAAATTGTTTTCCCACCCAAATTTTTTAAATAAACATTAAATTAAAATTTTTTCCTATTTAAATCTATTCTTGGGCCTATGTAAGCTTTGGCTATAAAAATGTAACGAACCATTAATTTTTACGCTGGGAACATACTCATCAAAAAATAGGTTTTGTCTAAAAGGGTTTTTAAACAAAAGGGGGACAGAAAAAAAAAGAAATGGTAGAGCTTTTACACAAATTTTTGTTAATTTATTAAAAAAAAAATATTAAATTTAAAAAGGGTTGACTTTTTTTTTAGCCACCAAAACCCCGGAAGGTTTCGGGTTGAGCTATTAGTATAAAAGGGGGATCTCTGTGTATCGTAAACATTCTCTTTTTTTCTCTGAAACCACCTAGCAGATTTTATTTTATTGGTCTGTAGCATTTTTTTACGGGTTGCATTTAAATTTTTAACCCCAATTTTTTTTGTTCTTTTTTTTTTTAAAAATTTCCTCCCCCGAAAGAGAAGGGGTTTTAGGAATGCCCCTCAGTCATTTCCCCCGTCTGACTTACATATTATGTATTTTAAATTTCCGAGTTAAATAAATAAAAAAACCTCAAAAAAATTCATTCCGTAGTTAAAAAAAAAACTAAAACAAAGATAAACCCTTTTTAGGCCCTTCCCTGAATTTTCCCAAACGTAGCCTCAGTGCCCTATGCTTTTCAGGCGAGAAACGGGGAAAAAAAATTTCTTGACCAATTTGTTTACAAAAATGTAAAAAATTGATTTTTAAATTGAACAAAAAGGGCCCGGTAACAGATGACAAACCGGGCAAAATTTAAATTATCCTAAAGCCATCCTGCCAGTTTAGCGAGCTAAAACATTGTTTTTTTTTAATTTTCCCGGGTAAAAAATTGGGTTTAAAAAATACAGCAAAAATTTTTGAGAAAAGCATTTTTCAAAATATTTTAAAAATCCGATTCCGGGTAATTGTGAAAGAAAAACAAATAAAACCAAGAAATTTGGGTTTGGGTTTGATTTTTTTAGACGCCGGAGTAAAGAAAAACCATGAAAGTGCAAGCACTTTTTTTCAGTAGGCGCCCTTTTACCTTAATCAGCAGACTTAGGACAGCTATGAGTTTAAAGTCCTTAGCTCTTTTTTGAATGGGACCCTTTGGGGTTCTTTTACATCCCCCAGGGGTATAGCACTGATACATGCGAGTTGTTTTTTTTATTTTACGCCCTTTTCCCAAAAAGAGTTTGGGTTTTAATTTATGCCCTTTTTTCCCAAAAGTATTTTTTGTCATTAGGCGGGGTTTGTTTCCTAACCTCGGGTTTTTGGAGAGTTAAAACCAGTACTAGACTTCCTCCTCCAAAGCCTTTTAAATACCAAAGCATCTTCCCCGGGGTCAACCCACGCCAGAGAGGTAAAATGGATTTGAAGAATTGGGCTCTAACCCCCGACCACGGAGGCGGTCTTGATACAATTTTAGGATTTTCTGGGTTTCCCTAGGTGGAAAACACTTTAAAATGTCTCTGAAAAAAACCCCCAAAGGGGGGTTTGGCCCTTTGGGATGGAACCCGGAAAACCTCAGGGTGACAGTCCCTTGGTCAACCACTGAGCTATGGTACAAACCTTTAAACGATGGTGTGTTGTGGTGTGGGTGACTGGCGGATGCACAGGTTCCCTATTTAGTGCGTGGGTTTAAAAAATAGGAAAACACATGGGTGCATACTTGAAGCAAAAAAAGTAAAAAAAACACGAAATTTTATCAATAGCCCTTTTTTTTTTTAAAATGGTTCTCATCAAAATCATAAATTAAAATTAAAATTAATATATATTCAAATAATTTGCGTTTAATTTCCCGAAACAAATATTTTAACATTTTTATTTGTTTTTAAACAAAAAAAATAACAAAACCGGGAAAAAAGGGATAAAAATCTCATTTCCTATAACAAAAAGACAAAAACAAAATATGATACATAAAAAGACCTTTTCATCATCCCCAAAAACGAAACAAGGGTGAAACAAAATTGAGAATGGGGCTAAATGACAGGGAATTACTTTTAAAGCATTTTTAATATAAAGGGAAAGTCAAATTTCTTAGCTTTTTCCAACTTTAATCCCTTTTCTTTTATAATTTAAAATTTATAAAACAAGGGGGGGGCCCTGAAAGGGGGGGCCTTTTTAGGGGGGGGGGGGCTCACCTGTATGTAAAGGCTCCTGGAGGGGGGGTTTTTAAAACCCCCGGGTTAAACTTGGAAAAACCCCTTAGAAGTTTTTTTGATGTTTAAATTTTTTTTCTACCACATATAAAGAAAAACAATGAAACCCCTGCCCCCCCCCCCCCCAAGGGCCCAAATTTTAACCCCAAAGGGTTTTATTTGAACAAACTTTGGGAGAACACCCTTTAAAAAATGATTTTCATGGCAAAAATTTTAAGGGCCCAGCTCATTGGTTTTTTTTAAAAGAAAGGGTTTTTTAAAAATTTTTACCCATAAAATATTTTGGGGAAAAAAAAATGACAAAAACCCGGGCGGGCCCGTTTTTGGGCCCCAAAGGGGTTTTAAATTTTTAACAAAAATTTTGTAGGGCACTTACCCGGGAAAATGTTTCAAAGCTTTTAAAATCATAAAATCTGGGTTTTTTGTGTTTTTCAAAAAAAGATTTTTAAGTTTTTGCCCATACACTTAAACAGGGAAAATTTAATGACACCCGAAGGGGGGGGCAATTTTTACCCCAGGGGTTTATTTTAAAAAAACTTTGTAGACACTCACTAGGGAAAAGTTTCTGCTTAATATCTAAAATCTAGCTATTTTGTGTTTTTTCAAAAAAAGATTTTTTTGGTTTTTTGGGTTTACAAAATATAAGGAAAATTAATGAACCCCGGGGGGCGGGGGGGCCAAATTTTTTCCCCGGGCTTTCATTTGGTTAAATTGGGAGACACCCATTGAAATGTTTTTAGTTAAAAAATCTTTAGCTCTACTCTTTGAGTCTTTTAAAAGAAGATTTTTTTAAAAATTTTTTTCTTAAGCCTATAGGGGGAAAAGGGAATGACCCCCTGGGGGGGGTCAAAATTTTTAACCCCCGGGGTTTTTATTTGGAAAAAACTTGGTAGACACTCAATTTGAAATTTTTTCATGCAAAAATCTTAGCTCTTGGGTCTTTGGGGTCTTAAAAAAAAGGATTTTTTTAAATTTTTTCTTTATGCATATAGGGAAAAACAATGACCCCCTCAGGCGGGGCCAAATTTTTACCCCCCGGGGTTTTTTTTGAAAAACTTTTTTGACACTAGGGTTTAAGGGGCGAAGAGTGATCCTTTAAAAGCTTTTTCCTGAAACAAAATGGTTTGGGGGAGCTTAAAAAAAAAACCCCAAAAAGTTTCAATGACAAAAAAAGGGAAACAAAATGAAATAACTTTTATAACAACTAAATTTTCACATTTTTCCTTTCCCCTTTTAAAAAATTTTGGGATTAATTAATTTGTAGCTTATAGTTCTTTTTTTCAATTTTTTTAAAAAAACTGAATTCAGACGAATAAGTTATTTAGTAAAATTTTTTCATGAAAGAACGTCTTGTTTGGCATTTTGCCCCTTGTTTAATAATAATTATTAGAAAAACCAAAATTTCCTTTAAAAAAAGCATTCCAATTAAAACATTGAACAAATCCCTGAAAATTTCACAAATTTAAAAAAGGAAATTTTTTAAAAAAAAAATTCATTTTAGGTTGCCCCCTTTCGAAAGGGACTTAGTTTTAAAGTGAAAAAGTTTTTTAAGCAAATAACTTTGATAACTTCTGAAAAAGTTTACTTTAACGAGAAGGTCAAGCAAAGGCCCAAATACTAAAATTCCAAAAAATTGCATAAAATTTTTCAAAATTTTCATTTTGGAATGCTGTCCTTTTAAAAACAATTACCCTTTTTATTAAATTTAATAGCTTTTCATTTCTTTCTGAAAAAAAGACCATTTTTCCAGAAAGTTAACCATTTTAACAGATGGAGGGGTCATGGATAGGGTTTCCCCAACTTCTCTTCAAACAATGACGGGTAATAATACAATAAATTTCAAAAAAAACATGAAAAAATGTTCAAAAAAATGACTT
>NW_026860561.1:0-25897 GCF_026571515.1 Ruditapes philippinarum | reverse complement strand
GGTGGCTTGCTGTTCTGATAGCCTCAACCCGCAAAGGCAATCACTCCGTCCCAAGGGGCGTGGCATATGTCAAATGTCGCTCACCCTGTACAGTTATTACAAAAATACTGTCAGAATTTCAAGAGTCTTTTTGTCTTGGAATGCAAATTAAATTGATTGCAACTTATCTTAAATTCCCAAAATATTCATTAAATCTGTATAAAGCATTTACATAATCATTCAATCGTCTAAGCGAAATAAATTACTTTTGGTTTGATCAATACCAATACCAAACTAGAGCTATCAGTGAATGTAATTAATACCCAAACCAACAACTTTGACTTTTTGAAAGATATGAGGATTCAAGAAAATTTGAACTCAACATATAATTTATGAAGTTTCAACCGTTTACAAAGAATTATTTTTAATAAGTGCAATCCCGACCATGGCCTTCATATCAGCTTTCTTTGCTTATAATATCTCATTCCTAACTTTTTTTCCCGAAAACCGTTTTGCTATTTTTAGTAACAGTGACCCTTGAATTAAAGGGGGGGGGGGGATGTAATCCAAACCGGAGTTTCCACATAAGGCTGCTAAATACCAAGTTTGATTACAACTAGAACTATCGCTGAATGCGATTCATACCCCCACCAATGTCCTTGACAGAAGACGACTTGGAATGATGGTTAAGGGATTAACTTATGTGGCACAAATACATAAAAAGAAATTATCTCTGGTGAAAAAAAAAGACTAATTGTACAGGTAATAGTAAAAATATATATTATCAAATCATGTTCGAAACAGTTACAAATAACCTTTCATTTTCCCAATGTAATAAACATTTTATTAATAAGTCAATTTTTGACCTTCAAGTGTGGCCTTGACCTTAATCTGGCACAAGGGTAAGATGGGTTTTGCACATCGCCCAGTTGGGGTGAACATTTGAGTAAAGTTTGAAGAAAATCCTTCCATTAGTATAGAATTTATAGAGTAGACACAATATATTATCTAGTATTGGTTGTATGTAAATTTGAAGACTTAAAAAGGGGCATAACTTTGTCAAAAAGCAATACAGAGTAATGAAACTTTACCTGCATATCTTATTCGCCACACCTCATTTATCTTTTAAGTTTCAAGCAAATGCCTGCGCTAGTTTCAGAATTATTCAAGTACATGTTAAATTTTAAGAACATTTTCTAAGTCAATTTTTGACTTTCAAGTGTGACCTTGACCTTAAGCCAGCACAAAGGTGACATGGATTCTGCACATAACCTTTTTGAGGTGAAAATTTGAGTAAAGTTTGAAGAAAATTCTTCCATTAGTATAGGATTTATAGAGCGGACACAACATACCCGGTATTGTCTAATATTTGATTGTATGTAAATTTGAAGACTTAAAAAGGGGCATAACTTTGGTAAAATGCAATACAGAGTTATGAAACTTGAACGAACAGCATATTGGAATTGTGACCCTTCAAAAATATTTTAAGTTTCAAGCAAATACCTTTTCTAGATTTAGAAATATTCAAATAAATGTTAAAATTTAAGAATATTTTCTAAGTCAATTTTTGACCTTAAAGTGTGACCTGACCTTAAGCCAGCAAAAGAGTGACATAAGTTCTGCACATCCCCTGGTTGAGATGAAGATTTGAGCCAAGATTGAAGAAAATCTTTCAATTAGTGTAGGACTTACAGAGCGGACATGACATACTGTGTAATATTAGATTGTTTTATATTTGACCTTCAATTATGACCTTGACCTTGAGCTGACACATGGGCAACATGGATTCTGCACATCCCCTTGTTGAGGTGAATATTTGAGCCAAGTTTAAAGAAAATCTTTCAATTAGTGTAGGACTTACAGAGCGGACATGACATACTGTGTAATATTAGATTGTTTTATATTTGACCTTCAATTATGACCTTGACCTTGAGCTGACACATGGGCAACATGGATTCTGCACATCCCCTTGTTGAGGTGAATATTTGAGCCAAGTTTAAAGAAAATCTTTCAATTAGTGTAGGACTTACAGAGCGGACACAACATACTGTGTAATATTTGATTGTTTGATATTTGACCTTCAATTGTGACCTTGACCTTGAGCTGGCACATGGGCAACATGGGTTCTGCACATCCCCTTGTTGAGGTGAACATTTGAGCCAAATTTGAAGAAAATCTTTCAAGTAGTGTAGGACTTACAGAGCGGACACGACATACTGTGTAATATTTAATTGTTTGATATTTGACCTTCAATTGTGACCTTGACCTTGAGCTGACACATGGGCGACATGGGTTCTGCACATCCCCTGGTTGAGGCGAACATTTGAGCCAAGTTTGAAGAAAATCTTTCAAGTAGTGTAGGACTTACAGAGCGGACACGACATACTGTATAATATTTGATAGTGTTTGATATTTGACCTTCAATTGTGACCTTGACCTTGAACTGACACATGGGCAATATGGGTTCTGCACATCCCCTTGTTGAGGTGAACATTTGAGCCAAGTTTGAAGAAAATCTTTCAATTGGTATAGGAGTTATAGAGCGGACACGAAAATGGAGACGGACCGACGGACGGACGGACCGACCGACCGACCGACGCGACAAAGCGAATCCATTATAGCCCCCCCCCCCCCACATTTTGTGGTGGGGGTATAATAACCACTGTTTTACAGCGTTCCCCAAAACATCGAAAACGAAAGTAAGAAGGTGTACGCGATTATTTCTCCATTATAACTTAATCGAATTTTCCAAACTAAACAATTTTGTGAAGCTGAATACTGTAACCCAATTTATATTCGCGAATACAAATTTTCGCGTTTTGCCGAGGTGGGACATATTCGCGAATATTAATTTCCGCGTTTTCTTGATTTCCGAAAAAAAATATTCGCGGATTGGAAAGTCCGATGGGGCCGTAAAATCCATAAGCCGACTATTAATCTTTAATAATTGAGGTCATTATTGGTGTCTTAAATGGGATTAATAATACGCTAGCCTTATATTGTATTGGTAAGTGAATTGTTATCACAATTCAGCAAAAAAAATTCCCTATATGTGTACATGTACGCATCGTTCAACATGTCGTTTAAAGGGTGGTTGATTAAAAATAAACCCTCAGAATGCAGGGATGTTTCGGCATCGTTTTTGCCTGATCATGATCTGGAAAGCAACTGAGCTATACAGACTGTTAAGTTTGACGGGTAAAAATCGATACTAGTATGAAACCATCTGGTATTTCACTGTTTGTAATTATGTACGCTAAATCTCCTTTTGTGATGCTCGATAGGTTTATACCACCTTTGTCTTAACAATTCACTCAAACAATTATTTTATAGGATCCAAAAAACAATAGCCTTTTGTGATGCTCGATAGTTTTCCCACTTTTGTCAAACAATTTATTCAAACATTTATTTTATAGGGTCCAAACAGGTCGAGGTCACTGGACTTGAGGACAAAAGGCAAATTACTGCACTTCTCACCTGTACTAAAATTCTACTGCCTCCATAGACAAGGAGTTCTTTTGATATTTATAAAATAGTAGTAGTTTACTTAGTTTGTGTTTTTATTGCATAATGGCAATATTCATAACAATTCATTACTTCCTAACAGGTGCACGTAAAGTTCGAATATATCCGGTCAAGTAGCTTTGCATGAACAACGTCTAAAATAAAAATTCCTCTCCAATTTATTCGCGAAATCGTGCGGACTTATTCGCGCAAACAAATATTCGCGCTTCGTGGTCATACGCGAATAAAGCGAATATTAATTGGTCGCGAATATTCGTTGGGTTACAGTATATCTGGGCTTAGAGGAATATATCTGGTTTTGGAGAAGTATTTGCTCATTTCTGCAAATTGAATACTTTTTGTTAAATTGGCGATAAATTATAGCATATTTGTTGACATTTTCGATGATATTTTCCACTTAATCAAGCCCAAAATCAGTCTTTAATACAAAATGTGGACTGACTTTTCTCGTACTTATATTTGAGTGATCACCCTTCAACAAGAGCTGGCTTTAGCGATTGTGAATTCTGAATTCAATATGTTCAAATGGCGAATTCATGAAGCTGAAAAGATGGGTTAGTGAAATTGAGCTGACAAATATTATCAAAATATTTAAACTGGCATTTTGGACATGAAAATTTGAATGTTGTAGACTACGCAAATTGATTTCCTATTAAATATTTGAGATATGTGTCAATAAATTTGGATTTTACATGCTAAAGCGTAAAAAACAATTTTTGCAAAGGTGATCTTGCTCTTAAACCAAATGACCCCTTATTCTATCAAAAGGTAGACTAGAACACAAGGCATGTTCCCATTAAACATGAACGGGAAAAAACGAGAATAAAGCAAGGTTTGTTTATCATCAAAAGCAGATTATGAACATACAATGAATTGGCAGAAAAGATTCTTTACAAAGCATAAAAATAAGCATAACATACCTCAACATGTGTAGAATGCGAAACAGTTAGATATAATCTCTCAGTACACACGTATCAGAAAGATTAGATGATCAACTTGTTTTATTTGAGAAAAATGCATATCGAATTTGGAAGACTATTTAAAACGTGCTGTTGTGGTGACATAACTAAAATAAATTTACGATTAGAACCGGTGTTTGTTACAATAAATGATAAAGATTAACAGGGCGACAAAGGATCATATTTGTGATTTAATATATAAACTTATTCAAGATATGGAAGAATTAGGAAATATGTGTGACGTTTTTATTCTGGAGGAAAACTGGGCACAGATAAAAGCAAAGTAAAACTGTGAAATAAACAAAGTTACAAAATGTTTCAAATAAATATTTCAATGTGCATATGACAGTAGTATTTTACATCTTTAACTTTAGTCTTTTTATATAGAAATCCTAAACAAAGTGCATGAACTCAGCTATAACATAACATAACCAGTTTTCTTTTCTCTTTACCAACATGTTCTTTTGAACAAACCTCGCACAAACTTGTATTCAATTTATTTTGTCTTTGGGTCCTGTTTTTTTCTCTCTCTCTCTCTCTCTCTCTCTCTCTCTCTCTCCCTCTCCCCCCCTCTCTCTCTCTCTCTCTCTCTCTGCCTCCTGGTGCACTTACAACCGGTGGTTGTGGGTAGATAGATATTTAGGTTAAAACACACATACATCTAATACATACACTTATGTATTAATATATTTCGAAGCTTATCAAAGCTAACTATCACAGGAGGCTCATTGAATAAGAACTACAAATTGCAATTAAGACAAAACCAGATATTAATTTATAACATGTTCAGAATGTAGATATGCATGTATAAAGTGTGCAATAAACTCGGATTGCCCATGAAACCCCAATGACTTGTTTCCAATGGGTTCCTATATATCCAATAGGGTCCTTTTCAGATGGTTGTGTTGCTACAAAATCGTTAACTACTACATAATTTTATTATGGGTCTCAGATTGTGTATCTATAAAGTAATCCAAAAAATATTATCAATCATAATTGCACAAATGTATATAAATGATATATCTTTGTCCAGTGATCCAAAAAAATATTAACAAACATATTACACAAATGTATATAAATGATATATCTTTTGTCCCGCATGTGACTTTGAATTTGTTCATGTGAGGTAGCTAACCAGCTAGCTGACGAACGTGGGTGATTCTATTCCGGTGACTGTTCGTGTCTGAGATTAAGAGGGGCAACTGAGGTCTTCCTTCACCAGTAAAGCTCTAAAGTGGCAATATGACCTTATCAGTGAGTGATGGTGCCATGTTTAATAAAAAAACAACAACTTTCGTCGGGAAAAAGGCTAATGCCCTCAGACAGAGCCAAGTTGAGGAACCACAACCTTAATTTGCATTAAAGGCAGATAATAAAATATTATCTCATATTCTCAGCCATATTATTAAAAAAATATGTGCATGGATGCCAAAACTATGACCAGACGAAACCATTCTGTAGAATTTTGACATTGCATAACCATCATCTTTCAAACTGTCGACATGGCCTTTGAATGAAACAACTTACCTTATTGTGCAACAGAAGAATACCAAGTTGTCTCAAAATTCATTCATGGGTTGGGATGATTGATGACCGGATATACTAGTAATCATCATTTTGTGAAACTATACACATTAAAAGTCCTAGCGTGTCCTTGATATATAAGCGACTGACTCATCACAAATAGTTTTGTTAAATAGGAGCGTTGTGACGTGGAAATACCATTACGTTCGTATTTTGCCTTCATCAAGGGGTGTATTTCATGTTTGTGTCACAGGGTGAGCAGGGTCACCAGGACCCTTGGAATACCAACCGCGGTCCTACCGACTGAGCTATCCGGTCGCTTATTATCTTCTCCCCTAAATAGTGAACAGTTCTGAACCGTGACATATGTGTACATGTGTGTACTGTATAGTTCAGAAATTGAACTGAACCACAGTCGCTAGAAACGTGATAAAAGTCAATTGATAAAGAAAAGATCTTTATTGAATGGTCATTGATTAGATTCTCACTCTGACCTTTCATTTGAATAAAATAGAGATAAACAGAATCCCTAAAGAAAGCCCAACACGGCAAAATTGACAATGTTGCAGGCTCGGTTTGATTGAGCCTGTTCATAGACGGTACTGGATAGTGCAAGTTACCGTCCACGCCCCCTAGCACCGGCTTAAGCAGAATTCAACATGATACATGAACTGGTACAATTTGGAATTTTGAAACATCCGCAGATGTGTTCATATGGCGGTTGTCAAGGAACCTACAATGTGACACGTAAGTGCCATTCCATGAAAAGCGGCATATGGTCCCCAAGTAAAAAAATGCGTGTGCCCTAAACGAGAAAACAATGGGCGGAACTAAATAAAATTGAATTTGGAAAGGGGATCAGAGGTTATGAAGCCTGCATATCACAGATAATACGTCAAAAGACAAATTTAAAAAGCAGGCAACATATCCTAAGGGTGATTAGACAGTATTTTAGTAGGAATACTGGAACCACCCAAATTGAAAAAAGCCAAATAGATGAAGCTAAAAATACCACATAACATGAATACACAACAATTACGCGTGCTGAACGATCTTCAAGGATCGTAAAATATAACATCATTGATTAAATGTACGGGGCGACTTTTTACGGCCGCCCACACGGCACAAATAACACTGATGTGACCATAAAATAGAGATAAACAGAATCCCTAAAGAAAGCCCAACACGGCAAAATTGACAATGTTGCTGGCTCTATTTGATTGAGCCTGTTCATAGACGGTACTGGATAGTGCAAGTTACCGTCCACGCCCCCTAGCACCGGCTTAAGCAGAATTCAACATGATACATGAACTGGTACAATTTGGAATTTTGAAACATCCGCAGATGTGTTCATATGGCGGTTGTCATGGAACCTTCAATGTGACACGTAAGTGACATTCCATGAAAAGCGGCATATGGTCCCCAAGTAAAAAAATGCGTGTGCCCTAAACGAGAAAACAATAGGCGGAACTAAATAAAATTGAATTTTGAAAGGGGATCAGAGGTTATGGAGCCTGCATATCACAGATAATACGTCAAAAGACAAATTTAAAAAGCAGGCAACATATCCTAAGGGTGATTAGACAGTATTCTAGTAGGAATACTGGAACCACCCAAATTGAAAAACACTAAATATACCCACAAACATTGGCATGTGCTCTATTGTTAACAAATATACTTATTGTATTCACTAATCTGATAATTATAATTGAACAGGTCAGGAATATATGCAAAAGAATAATTTAGCCCGCGGACTATGTGGTGTAAAGAAGATTAAATATCGAATCTTAAGAAATTGAATGTTTTTAACAAAAACTTAAACTGCATGTATAAAGGCGTTTTGTGTATATTAACTATAAGTATAATATCAAGTTTCACCAAGTATTGTTTGGCAGTATTTACCTGATACTCATTAATTTTCAGAAGCTTTGTTCGTTAGCTTCCGTATCTTATTACAATTTACTAATATATTTGTAATGATAAGCAATGTATACCGTTATGCCATACTTTAAAATCCGTATAGATTACTTCGGAATCCGAAAATTACCGATAATAAGCCATTGAATATTCAAATGTCTCAGGTCAATACTGCCAAACAGTAGGGCTTTTTATAAAGTAGAAATTAAATGCATTTAACACAGAAATGATCCTAGGCACCGGGAAAGAGTGTGCTCCCAGGCACCGCCTGATTATTAAAGAAGGGTTAACACTGGCTCTTGTTACTTGGTCGGATGGGGACTGCGTTCATTGAATGACGCCTTTCCTAGTTGATCTTGTTAATCATATTTTACAGCGGTAAGTTTGTTTGGATTTTTACGGCAGGTCAACACATTAATGGCAATATCGTGCCGAAAGCTATAAGCTGGACGAGAAATTGTGGTAAAATTAGTCTAATTTTTTAAGTGGCCTGGTTAAAGAATTTCTCATGCTAATATCATAGCTAATCTTTTTGTTAAAGTCTTATTTCTGAATATCATAAAGACATTTTGTTTCTAAATATTAACAATTGTCATTTTTTAACATATTCAATTTTGTTTATATAACTTAACTGACACAACTTTCCATTCTAGATTTGTACGGAAAATATATAATCACTTTAGATTATCTCACATCAATGACTTATTCGTAGACCTCTTATTTCACTATATTCTATGCACATGCTATCTGCAATATTTCTTTTTAAAATACAGAATACAGAATCCCTAAAGAAAGCCCTAGCACCGGCTTAAGTTGCCCTATATTCTATGCACATGCTATCTGCAATATTTCTTTTTAAAATACAGAATACAGAATCCCTAAAGAAAGCCCTAGCACCGGCTTAAGTTGCCCTGTCCTTTTTATGTTTGGGGTCCGCCTGGGCTCCATGCCATTGGTTCTTGTTGCTGGGTCATATGGGGGTTGCGTTCATTGAACTCCGCCTTTCCTTGTTGATCTTGTTTTTCATATTTTAAGCAGACCAAACCGAGCCTGCAACATTTTCAATTTTGCCGTGTTGGGCTTTCTTTAGGGAGTCTATATTATCTATTTTATGATCAGATCCGTGTTATTTGTGCCGCTTTAAAAAGTCTGCCCGTACATTTAATCAATGATGTTATATTTTCGATCCTTGAAGATCGTTCAGCACGACATTATTTTGTGATATTTTTAGTTTCATCTTTCCGGCATTTTCTAGTTGGGTGGTTTCAATATTCCTACTTGAATAATGTTGAATCACCCTTAGGATATGTTGCCTGCTTTTTAAATTTGTCTTTTGACGTCTTATCTGTGATACGCAGGCTTCATAACCCCTGATCCCCTACTGATCTACGATAAAAGAGATGATTTTGATTTTAATATTGTCAACTACCCACATTTAGATGGAGATGTACCTCATGCTACATCATATGGGGTGTATATTTCTCAATTAATTAGATTTGCTAGGGCGTGCAGTCGTGTTGATGATTTTAATGAACGCAATTTATTTATCACTTACAAACTTATATCATAAATTGCATAAATATTTTACTAAGTTTTACCATCGTAATTCAGACTTAGTTTAAAAATTTAATTGTAATTTAAAAACTCTTTTACGACAAGGTATTACCAAGCCTGACTTCTATGGAGATGTGGTTTACAAACTTCGTAGGATCATGGGTCATAGTAATTTTTCTGCCGTCTTCACTAAAATTATCAAACGGTTTATTAAAAGAGGTTATGACCCAATTATTTTAAGGCATACCGCATGCTTGGTGTTCAACCCTTTTACAGTTAGACGCTACGCTTTCCTCTTTTGATTACATCTGACGGACCAAGTGGGAGACTCTATGATGGACAGTTCTTAAAAAATTCTGGAAACAAAGTGATCCCTCGGAAGCATTAATCACAACAAAATAACATAAGAATTGCAGACTCGGTTTGATTGAGTCTGTACATGAGGGATAATGAATAAGTGCAACATCCCTCACGCCCCCTAGAGCGGTACTCAATTCTCAACACTTTATAGTGTTGGTATCAATGATCCCGAAGGACCAGAAAATATAACAACACTGAAGTGAAGTACGGGGCAACTTTTTACGGCTGCCACACGGCACTTTACACCTACTGTTGTGAAGTACAAAATTCTGGAAACAAAGTGATCCCTCGGAAGCATTAATCACAACAAAATAACATAAGAATTGCAGACTCGGTTTGATTAAGTCTGTACATGAGGGATAATGAATAAGTGCAACATCCCTCACGCCCCCTAGCACCGGCTTGAGCGGTACTCAATTCTCAACACTTTATAGCGTTGGTATCAATGATCCCGAAGGACCAGAAAATATAACAACACTGAAGTGAAGTACGGGGCAACTTTTTACGGCTGCCACACGGCAGCCCTTTGGGAACTGAATTGTCTTAATGTTCGTCTTCTGCCTTGCTTCATCGGGCCCTTGTAGGTGATTTTCTTGTTGCTCTGCCTTCCTTTAAGGCATCGAGTACTTTGGTAATGGTCATTAGGTAGTAACTTTTTCTACATATTTACATAATTTTGTGTGTTTTATTTATTTCGTCTAATGTAACCATGACCATTGTTAGAATTTCACTTGGCGGGGATTAATTTTATATACATTTTCGTGTCATTCAGGAACATATTGGGGCTAAGAGTGAGGTTTGGCGCGCCTAAAACCGGTTATAACTCCCCAGTTGTTTAACTACCACTGACCGTTCCAAGGCGGTACCCCTTTGTGTTCCTTCACGTGTTTTTCTTGTCTGTATTGTTACTTGTTTTTGGATGTTTACATGTTTTGTGATGTCTGTCTTGTTGGATTGTCGTTGACGGTAGGTACTTTCTCTTTCCCACCCCTTCCATTTTTAACCCCCCCCCCCACACCTTTTCACCCGTACAGCCTTTTTCCCTTTAAAGTGACATTATGCCCATCCAAGGGTATATAGTGAGTGAACGGGTGAAGATCAAAATATGTTTTCAATTTGCCATAATCCCTTTTAATTTAATAATTAAGTTCGCATAAACAATTAATAACACACAGATCCGAATGAAATTTCTGTAAATGTCCATTAGAATTTACGTATAACGCTAAGTTAATAAAAAGAGTGGGGCAGTCCTTTTAATTTTTTTTCAGATTTATCATTTTATCCTAAACATTTTCCAATATCAACTGTTGGTCAAACAACATTTTGACAGTCAATCTTTTGAAATATAAAGTCAATTCAGCTCAACTTGACTATGAAAATATGAGCATAATGTCACTTTAATTCCCTTATGGGCCTGTTTTTGTTTATATTATTTCACATTACATGTCCCGGTTCTTTTCGCCCTTGAGTCCACTCCAGGTACTTGTTTGGTGCCTTCTGGGTGTCCTGCTTGGGTGTGTCCGGGGGCGGCGTCCTGTGAACGTTGCCTTTGCCTTGTTGATCTTTATTCTTGTTATTTTAGGTGGTAAAAGATGTTCATTACCACGGTAAAATTCGTTGCGTGATTCAATAATATTAAATATATTATGTTTCCATGAATTAAGTGCATTACTATCAGCATTTTCGCGACGACGCCATTTTCTGAAAAGTCCTCGATCGATTCAGCTATCTGACTTCGACAAGCATTAAAATCAATATCGGAAGGAATTCTATATTTTGGTCCTTTAAGAAATAAATTACGGCTTCTCATGTCGTTTATTATATCAAAATCACCAGTAATTATATGGGCCAAAATCCAAGTTACAGAATTTAGAATTTTTTCAGTCTCAACTAGTTGGTGTATTAGACTCAACGTCTAGGTCGGAGACAATTTTGTTATAATTGAATATGATATTTCTGACAGGTGTTTTATATTTATAGCAAATAATTGGAATCTCAAGAGTTTATCCTCATTTGGATGGAGACGTACCGCAAGCAACACATCTTACGGGGTTTATATATCTCAGTTAATTAGATTCGCCAGGGCTTGTTGCGTTCATTGAACGCCGCCTTTCCTTGTTGATCTTGTGTATCATATTGTAGCAACGTAAAGGATTTTAACGAGCGAAATATTTTCATTACCGGTAAGCTAATCAAACAGGGCTACCGCTATTATAAATAACGTAAATATTTTACACAATTTTACAATGGTATTTTTTATTTAATTTCAAAATTCAATAGTGATCCTTCTGTGACAAGGGATTAGCCAGCCTGATTTTTACGGGGATGTTGTTTACAAACTTCGTAAGATCTTGGGTCATTGTAATTTTTCTGTTGTGTTTACTAAATTAATTAAACGTTTTAGTAAAAGGGGTTATGATCCTACTATTTTAAGACATACCGCATGCTTAGTGTTCAACCCATTTTCAGTTGGACGCTACGCTTTCCTCTTTTCATTACATCTGACGGACCAAGTAGGAGACTCTATGATTGACAGTTCTTTAAGCCCTTTGGGACTGAATTGCCTTAATTTCACGTTTAAATGTTGAATTCTGCTTAAGCCGGTGCTAGGGGGCGTGGACGGTAGTTTGCACTTTACAGTACCGTCCATGAACAGGCTCAATCAAACCGAGCCTGCAACATTTTCAATTTTGCCGTGTTGGGCTTTCTTTAGGGATTCTGTATTTATCTATTTTAGGCTAAAGAAAACAAATAAATGATTGAATAATAGGCCCATAAAGTCAAAGGGTACAGAGGAGGGGGGCATGAAACCCGGGGAAGGAGGGGGCAAATAAAGGAAATTAAAACTAATGGAAAAGGGGAAGATACTTTCCGTTGACGAGAAAATAACAAGAGACACAAGTGTCACCAAAACAGTATAAAATATGATAAACAAGATCAACAAGGAAAGGCGGCATTCAATGAACGCAACCCCCATATGACCCAGCAACAAGAACCAATGGCAAGGAGCCCAGGCGGACCCCAAACATAAAAAGGACAGGGCAACGACACGTTAATCATTAAATGATAAATAATTTGTAACTGAATAAGAATTCAAAGAAAATAATAATAGGCCCACAAAGGGGAAGGGGACAGGAGACCGGGGGAAGGGGGGGGAGGTTTAATCAAAGAAATAAAAACTAGAGGCAATGGGGAAGATACTTTACCGTAGACGAGAAAACAACAAGGGACACAAGCAAAAGTGTCACCAAAACAGTGTGAAACAACATAGACATACATCTGAGGAACACAGTGGGGCGCCGCCTTGGAACGGTAAGCAGCATAATAATGACTGCTGGGGAGTTTAAACCGGTTAATGGTGCACCAAACCTCGCTCTTAGCCCCACCATGTTCCTATAAACGAGACAAGTGTAAATAAAATGAATCCCCGCCAAGTGAAATTCTAACAGTTGTCATGGTTACAAAAGGTTAAATAAGTTAAACACTAAAATGATCATGTAGAAACATATAAAAGTAAACCCAATGACCATAACAAAAGTTCTCAATGTCCTAAAGGAAGACAGAGCAACAAGAAAATCACCTACAAGGGCCCGACGAAGCAAGGCAGAAGACGAACATTAAGACAATTCAGTCCCAAAGGGCTTTACGAACTATCCATCATAGAGTCTCCCACTTGGTCCGTCAGATGCAATCAAAAGAGGAAAGCGTAGTGTCCAACTGTAAAAGGGTTGAACACTAAACATGCAGTATGTCTTAAAATAGTAGGGTCATAACCTCTTTTAATAAAACGTTTAATGATTTTAGTAAAAACAGCAGAAAAATTACCATGACCCAAAATCTTACGAAGTTTGTAAACCACATCGCCATAAAAACCAGCCTGACTAATCCCTTGTCGAAGAAGAGTTTTTAAATCACTATTGAACTTAGAAATTAACTTAAGTTACGATTGTAAAATTTAGTAAAATATTTCCGTAATTTATGATAGCGGTAGCCCTGTTTTAGAAGCTTGCTGGTAATAAAAATATTCCGCTCGTTGAAATCCTTTACGTTGCTACAAGCTCTAGCGAATCTAATTAACTGAGAAACATAAACCCCGTAAGATGTTGCATGGGGTACGTCTCCATCCAAATGTGGATAATTAACTATACAAAAGTCAAAGTCATCTCTTTTATCATAAATTTTCGTGTGAATAGAATTGTTGTTGATAGTAATATGAAGATCCAAAAATGATGTACTAAAATTTCAAGAGTTCGTTTTGTTAAGTTGTAGTTCATGCGGATAAATGTCAGACACCATTTGATCAAAATAAGGATTATCTAAATTAAAAATATCATCAAGGTATCTGGAAGTATTATTACATGCGACTATAACATCTTGTTGTTTCTCTTCAGAGAGACTCAACATAAAGTCTCTTTCATAGCAGTACAAAAACAAATCGGCGACCAGGGGTGCACAAATAGTACCCATAGGAATTCCTATGATCTGTTTAAATAGGGTATTACCGAACCTGACATAAATGTTGTGTAAAAGAAAAGAGAGTGCTCTACAAACTTCGTCACAGGTCCACATAGTATAATGTTTAACAATACCGTTAGTAAAACAAGATTGCATTTGAGAAAAATGCTATGCCACCGCATTAATACAACACTAAGCCTTGTACCTTCAGACAATAAGATTTTTTGATTTTTTTACTATATATATATATATTGAAAATCAATGACCCCTGGGGCAAAGGCAATTTTGACCCCAGGGCTATAATTTAAACAATCTTGCTAGAAGTTCACTACATAATGTTTCATGCAAAATATCTAACCTCTAGCATTTGTCAATTACTAGAAGAATTTTTTAAAAGTTTTTACTACATGTATAAGTTTTTACTATATACATATAAGGAAAACCAATGACCCCTGGGGCGGGGCCGATTCTGATCCCAGGGCTATAATTTGAATAATCTGGGTAGAGGTCTACCAGACAATGCCTTATGCAAAATATCTAATCTCTAGGCCTTTTGGGTCTTTACAAGAAGGTATTTTAAGTTTTTGCTATATGTACATATAGTGAAAATCAATGACCCCCGGGGCGGGCCGATTTTGACCCCAGGTCTATAATTTGAACAATCTTGGTAAGGGTCTACCAGACAATGCCTTATGCAAAATATCTAAGCTCTAGGCCTTTTGGTCTTTACAAGAAGGTATTTTAAGGTTTTGCTATATGTACATATAGTGAAAATCAATGACCCCCGGGGCGGGACCGATTTTGACCCCAGGGCTATAATTTGAACAATCTTGGTAGAGGTCTACCAGACAATGCCTTATGCAAAATATCTAAGCTCTAGGCCTTTTGGGTCTTTACAAGAAGATTTTTTAAATTTATTCTTATAATTCGTTTTGGTTGCCATGGCAACCAGATTTCTGTATGGAATGAAATTCTTTGAACAACTTTGGAAGCCCTTCACCCAAGGATCAATCCTGCCAAGTTTGGTTGAAATTGGACTAGTGGTTTTTCACAAGAAGATTTTTTAAGTTCACTATATAATCTATATAACACACACACACACACACAAACAAACACACAGGTGAATCGCTATATGCCACCGCATCGCAGATGCTGCATCCAAAAATGATGTACTAAAATTTCAAGAGTTCGTTTTGTTAAGTTGTAGTTCATGCGGATAAATGTCAGACACCATTTGATCAAAATAAGGATTATCTAAATTAAAAATATCATCAAGGTATCTGGAAGTATTATTAAATGCGACTATAACATCTTGTTGTTTCTCTTCAGAGAGACTCAACATAAAGTCTCTTTCATAGCAGTACAAAAACAAATCGGCGACCAGGGGTGCACAATTAGTACCCATAGGAATTCCTATGATCTGTTTAAATAGGGTATTACCGAACCTGACATAAATGTTGTGTAAAAGAAAAGAGAGTGCTCTACAAACTTCGTCACAGGTCCACATAGTATAATGTTTAACAATACCGTTAGTAAAACAAGATTGCATTTGAGAAAAATGCTATGCCACCGCATTAATACAACACTAAGCCTTGTACCTTCAGACAATAAGATTTTTTGATTTTTTAACTATATATATATATATATATATATATATATATTGATATATTGAAAATCAATGACCCCTGGGGCAAAGGCAATTTTGACCCCAGGGCTATAATTTAAACAATCTTGCTAGAAGTTCACTACATAATGTTTCATGCAAAATATCTAACCTCTAGCATTTGTCAATTACTAGAAGAATTTTTTAAAAGTTTTTACTACATGTATAAGTTTTTACTTATATTATTTATTTACTAATTATTTATCATTTAATGATTAACGTGTCGTTGCCCTGTCCTTTTTATGTTTGGGGTCCGCCTGGACTCCTTGCCGTTGGTTCTTGTTGCTGGGTCATATGGGGGTTGCGTTCATTGAACGCCGCCTTTCCTTGTTGATATTGTTTATCATATTTTTTACTATATACATATAAGGAAAACCAATGACCCCTGGGGCGGGGCCGATTCTGATCCCAGGGCTATAATTTGAATAATCTGGGTAGAGGTCTACCAGACAATGCCTTATGCAAAATATCTAATCTCTAGGCCTTTTGGGTCTTTACAAGAAGGTATTTTAAGTTTTCATTGAAGGTTCCATGATAACCGCCGTATGAACACATCTGCGGATGTTTCTAAATTCAAAATTTTACTATTTCATGTTTAAATGTTGAATTCTGCTTAAGCCGGTGCTAGGGGGCGTGGACGGTAACTTGCACTTTCCAGTACCGTCCATGAACAGGCTCAATCAAACCGAGCCTGCAACATTTTCAGTTTTGCCGTGTTGGGCTTTCTTTAGGGATTCTGTATTTATCTATTTTGCTATATGTACATATAGTGAAAATCAATGACCCCCGGGGCGGGCCGATTTTGACCCCAGGTCTATAATTTGAACAATCTTGGTAAGGGTCTACCAGACAATGCCTTATGCAAAATATCTAAGCTCTAGGCCTTTTGGTCTTTACAAGAAGGTATTTTAAGGTTTTGCTATATGTACATATAGTGAAAATCAATGACCCCCGGGGCGGGACCGATTTTGACCCCAGGGCTATAATTTGAACAATCTTGGTAGAGGTCTACCAGACAATGCCTTATGCAAAATATCTAAGCTCTAGGCCTTTTGGGTCTTTACAAGAAGATTTTTTAAATTTATTCTTATAATTCGTTTTGGTTGCCATGGCAACCAGATTTCTGTATGGAATGAAATTCTTTGAACAACTTTGGAAGCCCTTCACCCAAGGATCAATCCTGCCAAGTTTGGTTGAAATTGGACTAGTGGTTTTTCACAAGAAGATTTTTTAAGTTCACTATATAATCTATATAACACACACACACACACACAAACAAACACACAGGTGAATCGCTATATGCCACCGCATCGCAGATGCTGCGGTGGCATAAAAAGCTTTGTTAGAATTACATGCTAGAAAGGTAACTTTTTCCCGTGCAAAAGTTTTCTGAATTAGGGAAATTAGTTTATCATTGATTAATTTATGTGGCAAAGTTGTATAAAGTGTAGAAAAATCGTATGTACTGACAGTTGAAGCTTGAAAGTTATTAATTTTGAATTTATCCAAGATTTCACCAGAATTTTTAATTGACCAAAAGAGATGTTTGCCTGTGTTTTCATAGACTTTATCACAATATCTAATTATATGTGTTTTAGTAATAGGGTTAGGGTTACAAAAACAGGACAGGGCAAAGACAGAAACCTCACTCTTAGCCCCACCATGTTCCCATAAACGGGACAGTGTGAATAAAATGAATCCCCGACAAGTGAAATTGTAACAGTTATTATTGTTACAAAAGGTTTAAAAATCTGGAAACAAAGTGATCCCCCGGAAGCATTAATCACAACAAAATTACAAGAGAATTGCAGACTCGGTTAGATTGAGTCTGTACATGAGGGATAATGAATACGTGCAACATCCCTCACGCCCCCTAGCACCGGCTTGAGCGGTACTCGATTCTCAACACTTAATAGTGCTGGCAACAATGATCCCGAAGGACCAGAAAAATAAGACTTTTTCTAACAAATTTACTTAAAATAGAGAAAAGTTGAAACATTAGTTATTCATATTCATCCTGAGAAAATTAGATCTTTTGATTATCTGTTGTATAAATATAATTTCCTTACTAGGCAGGGAAACTTAACACATTACTATGATATAGACAAACTTATAAGACATAACTTGCCTTCTGGGTGTCCTGCTTGAGTGTGTCTGTCCGGGGGCGGCGTCCTGTGAACGTTGCTATTGCCTTGTTGATCTTTATTCTTGTTATTTTAGAACTCAAAAGATTTAATAGAGTGAAATAAGAATCCCTAAAGAAAGCCCACTGCGGCAAAATTGAAAATATTGCAGGCTTGGCATCATAACCTCAGATCCCCTTTCAAAATTCCATTTTATTTAGTTCCGCCCATTGTTTTCTCGTTTAGGGCACACGCATTTTTTTACTTGGGGACCATATGCCGCTTTTCATGGAGTGGCACTAACGTGTCACATTGAAGGTTCCATGATAACCGCCATATGAACACATCTGCGGATGTTTCAAAATTCTAAATTTTACCAGTTCATGTTAAATGTTGAATTCTGCTTAAGCCGGTGCTAGAGGGCGTGGACGGTAATTTGCACTTTCCAATACCGTTCATGAACAGGCTCAATCAAACCGAGCCTGCAACATTTTCAATTTTGCCGTGTTGGGCTTTCTTTAGGGATTCTGTATTTATCTATTTGATTGAGCCTGTTCATGGACGGTACTGTCAAGTGCAAATTACCGTCCACGCCCCCTAACACCGGCTTAAGCAGAATTCAACATTTAACATGAACTGATAAAATTTAGAATTTTGAGACATCCGCAAATGTGTTCATATGGCGGTTGTCATGGAACCTTCAATGTGACACGTTAGTGCCATTCCATGAAAAGCGGCATATGGTCCCCAAGTAAAAAAATTCGTGTGCCCTAAACGAGAAAACAATGGGCGGAACTAAATAAAATGGAATTTTGAAAGGGGATCTGAGGTTAAGTTCATTCATGTCATACATTCACTGGTAAAATTGAATGGCCTCTGGCCCATCAGAATGTTGCTGGGGTTCTTACCGGTTGGGGACTTATGGATTGATTGCAATACTATGATAATTGCTTGTTGCTATTTATTTTATTCTATTCTGAAATATAATTTAAAATAGAGAAAATAAGAATCCCTAAAGAAATAACAAAGAATAAAGATCAACAAGGCATAGGCAACGTTCACAGGACGCCCAACACGGCAAAATTGAAAATGTTGCAGGCTCGGTTGATTGAGCCTGTTCATTGACGGTACTGTCAAGTGCAAACTACCGTCCACCCCCCCCCCACCTAGCACCGGCTTAAGCAGAATTCAACATTTAACAATAACTGGTACAATTTTGTAACATCTGCAGATGTAAACTCATTACATATTTCAAAAGGTGTCCGACTATAATCTTCCTGCACCTCCAATGGGGGCCGATTCGACTTGGTGCCTATTTTTACATAAGTGCCGATATAGTTAGAGGCCGAAATGTCTTTCTAACCTAGGCGATAATTCGGCAATTCTGATTGGTCAGATTTTATGCACCTTGATAAGCAACGCGCCAATACCAACGAAAGTAAATGACTAGAAGTCGTTTATGGTTCCCACAAAGAAGAGAAATCAAAATTTCCTGATTTTTCCAAGACTTTTCCCTGACCCCTGACCAATAACAGCGTCAAGTTTGCACAATGTTAGAGCATTAAATGTATTTTATATACATGTATTTCGACCTCCTCCTCCAAATCAGCCAACCTCTTTTCTCCTTTTTTTTTATTTTATATTATTTCAGATGAAAAATACATGAATATTAGCAAACAATTGTCATTAGCTACTTGTGTTGTTTACTTTCAACAAGTATGAGTACATTTATCCAAAATGTGAAGTATTTGATAATACATGTCATGCTCAGAAGTATTTGATAATACATGTCATGCTCAAAGATGTTTCATTCTCTTAAAAATACAAAGCAGTGTAATCAATGGAGGATTGACTAAAACAGGCCTGCAATTTACTAAAATATATGATAGTAATCAATAGAAAAAAACAAGAATAAAGATCAACAAGGCAAAGGCAAAAAGTCTGGAAACAAAGTGATCCCTCGGAAGCATTAATCCCAACAAAATTACATAAAATAGATAAATACAAAATCCCTAAAGAAAGCCCAACACGGCAAAATTGAAACTGTTGCAGGCTCGGTTTGATTGAGCCTGTTCATGGACGGTACTGGAAAGTGCAAGTTACCGTCCACGCCCCCTAGCACCGGCTTAAGCAGAACTCTACATTTAAACATGAAATGGTAAAAAACATCCGCAGATGTGTTCATACGGCGGTTATCATGGAACCTTCAATGTGACACTTCCGTGCCATTCCATGAAAAGTAATCAAAAGAATTGCAGACTCGGTTTGATTGAGTCTGTACATGAGGGATAATGATGACGTCACGGGAGGCGGCCCCCAACACACAGGAGTAAGGCACCCAGAAGGCACCAAACAAAAACCTGGAGTGGACATAAGGGTGAAAGGAGTGGGACATGTAATGTGAAATGATATCAACTATAGGGAATTAAAGGGATCAGGGTGAAAAGGTGGGGGGAGGGGGCTTTAAAAAATGGGTGAGGGGGGATTGAGAAAATACCTACCGTCAACGACAATTCAACAAGACAGGCATCACAAAACATGTAAACATCCGCAACAAGTAACAATACAGACATGAAACACACGTGAAGAAACACAGAGGGGCCTTGGATCGGTCAGTGGTAGTTAAACCACTGGGGAGTTTAAACCGGATTTAGGCGAGCTAAAATTCTGGAAACAAAGTGATCCCTCGGAAGCATTAATCGCAACAAAATAACATAAGAATTGCAGACTCGGTTTGATTGAGTCTGTACATAGGGATAATGAATAAGTGCAACATCCCTCACGCCCCCTAGCACCGGCTTGAGCGGTACTCAATTCTCAACACTTTATAGTGTTGGCATCAATGATCCCGAAGGACCAGAAAATATAACAACACTGAAGTGAAGTACGGGGCAACTTTTTACGGCTGCCACACGGCACTTGACACCTGCTGAGGCACCAAACCTCACTCTTAGCCCCAATATGTTCCTGAATGACATGAAAGTGTAAATAAAAATAATCCCCGCCAAGTAAAATATGACAAACAAGAACATCAAGTAAAGGCGGCGTTCTTACCGTAGACGAGAAAACAACAAGGGACACAAGCAAAAGTGTCACCAAAACAGTATGAAACAACATAGACATACATCTGAGGAACACAGTGGGGCGCCGCCTTGGAACGATCAGCAGCATAATAATGACTGCTGGGGAGTTTAAACCGGTTAATGGTGCACCAAACCTCGCTCTTAGCCCCACCATGCTCCTATAAACGAGACAGTGTAAATAAAATGAATCCCCGCCAAGTGAAATTCTAACAGTTGTCTACAAAAGGTTAAATAAGTAAAACACTAAAATGATCATGTAGAAACATATAAAAGTAAACCCAATGACCATAATAACAAAAGTACTCAATGTCCTAAAGGAAGACAGAGCAACAAGAAAATCACCTACAAGGGCCCGACGAAGCAAGGCAGAAGACGAACATTAAGACAATTCAGTCCCAAAGGGCTTTACGAACTATCCATCATAGAATAGATAAAAACAGAATCCCTAAAGAAATACCAACACGGCAAAATTGAAAATGTTGCAGGCTCGGTTTGATTGAGCCTGTTCATGGACGGTACTGGAAAGTGCAAGTTACCGTCCACGCCCCATAGCACCGGCTTAAGCAGAATTCAACATTTAAACATGAAGTAGTAAAATTTTGAATTTAGAAACATCCGCAGATGCGTTCATACGGCGGTTATCATGGAACCTTTAATGTGACACTTCCGTGCCATTCCATGAAAAGCGGCGTATGGAGAAAAGAGTCTCCCACTTGGTCCGTCAGATGCAATCAAAAGAGGAAAGCGTAGTGTCCAACTGTAAAAGGGTTGAACACTAAACATGCAGTATGTCTTGAAATAGTAGGGTCATAACCTCTTAATAAAACGTTTAATGATTTCAGTAAAAACAGCAGAAAAATTACCATGACCCAAAATCTTACGAAGTTTATAAAATATGAAAAACAAGATCAACAAGGAAAGGCGGCGTTCAATGAACGCAACCCCCATATGACCCAGCAACAAGAAAATCACATCGCCATAAAAACCAGGCTGTCTAATCCCTTGTCGCAGAAGAGTTTTTAAATCACTATTGAATTTAGAAATTAAATCAAAGTTACGATTGTAAAATTTAGTAAAATATTTCCGTAATTTATGATAGCGGTAGCCCTGTTTTAGAAGCTTGCTGGTAATAAAAATATTCCGCTCGTTGAAATCCTTTACGTTGTTACAAGCTCTAGCGAATCTAATTAACTGAGAAACATAAACCCCCGTAGGATGTTGCATGGGGTACGTCTCCATCCAAATGTGGATAATTAACTATAGCAAAAGTCAAAGTCATCTTTTTTATCATAAATTTTCGTGTGAATAGAATTGTTGTTGATAGTAATATGAAGATCCAAAAATGATGTACTAAAATTTCAAGAGTTCGTTTTGTTAAGTTGTAGTTCATGCGGATAAATGTCAGACACCATTTGATCAAAATAAGGATTATCTAAATTAAAAATATCATCAAGGTATCTGGAAGTATTATTAAATGCGACTATAACATCTTGTTGTTTCTCTTCAGAGAGACTCAACATAAAGTCTCTTCATAGCAGTACAAAAAACAAATCGGCGACCAGGGGTGCACAATTAGTACCCATAGGAATTCCTATGATCTGTTTAAATAGGGTATTACCAAACCTGACATAAATATATTGTCTAAAAGAAAAAGAGAGTGCTCTACAAACCTCGTCACAGGTCCACATAGTATAATGTTTAACAATACCGTTAGTAAAAAAAGCTTTGTTAGAATTACATGCTAGAAAGGTAACTTTTTCCCGTGCAAAAAAGTTTTCTGAATTAGGGAAATTAGTTTATCATTGATTAATTTATGTGGCAAAGTTGTATAAAGTGTAAGAAAAATCGTATGTACTGACAGTTAAGCTTGAAAGTTATTAATTTTGAATTTAAGATTTCAACCAGAATTTTTAATTGACCAAAAGAGATGTTTGCCTTGTTTTCATAGACTTTTATCACAATATCTAATTACATGTGTTTTTAATGGCAGTCAAACAAGACGTCAATAAAATAGAAAGTTTACTTGTAGTGCAAGATGTAGAATTAGCAATAAATCTGGCTTTGTAAGGTTTTTTATGTAATTTAGGAATCCAATACATAATAGGAAGTTTGAGTTCTTTTTCATTAATTTGGACTTTAAGATTAGAAAAATATTAGTAAAATGATTGTTTTACAATGTCTTTTTCGGAGGCACGAGGTTTTAGAAATACGCATTAGTGCTATTTAGTTCCTTATGCAAAACGTTAATGTAATGGATTTCGTCAAACAATTATAATATTATTAGCCGCCTGTCCGCTGGCACCAAAACAAATTTGAATGAAAGCTAGAATATCTTTTTTTCAGATGTCTTAAAGTAAGTCTTGGTTAGGTGGCAAAAGATGTTCATTTCCACGATAAAAATTAATACGTGAATCAATAATTTTAAAGATGTTACGTTTCCATGTAACTAGAGCATTACTATCCGCATTTTCACGGCGACACCATTTGGCCGAAAAATCCTCTATAGATTCAGCAATCTGACCACGACAAACATTAAAATCAATCTCAGAAGGAATTCTGTATTTAGGTCCTTTCAGGAATAAGTTACGAATTATTTTGTCTGCAATTATATCAAAATTACCAGTGATTATATGGCCAAAATCTGAATTACAGAATTTAGAACTATTGCAGTCTCAAAATATGATAAACAAGATCGACAAGGAAAGGCGGCACTCAATGAACGCAGCCCCCACCCGACCCAGCAACAAGCGCCAGCGGCAAGGAGCCCAGGAGGACCCCAAAGAAAAACCGGACAGGGCACAAGGCAGAGTACGGGCAGGCAAACCACTACATCAGAATACATAATTAGTAACTTATAAGGAAATAAAACAAAACAAAAAAATGATTTAATATAAGGCCCATAATGTCAAAAGGCACAGGGGAAGGGGACATGAGACACGAGGAATGGGGGGGGGGGGGAAAATAAATAAAAACGAGGGACAAAGGGAAGATACTTACCGTAGACGAGAAACAACAAGAGACACGAGCAAAAGTGTCACCAAAACAGTATAAAACAACATAGACATACATCTAAGGAACACAGAGGGGCGCCGCCTTGGAACGGTCAGCAGCATAATAATGACTACTGGGAGTTTAACCGGTTAATGGTGCACCAAACCTCGCTCTTAGCCCCACATGTTCCTATAAAACGAGACAGTGTAAATAAAATGAATCCCCGCCAAGTGAAATTCCTAACAGTTGTTATGGTTACAAAAGGTTAAATAAGTAAAACACAAAAATGATCATGTAGAAACATATAAAAGTAAACCCAATGACCATAACAAAAGTACTCGTATGTCTTAAAGGAAGACAGAGCAACAAGAAAATCACCTACAAGGGCCCGACGAAGCAAGACAGAAGACAAACATTAAGGCAATTTCAGTCCCAAAGGGCTTTAAGAACTGTCCATCATATAGTCTCCCACTTGGCCCGTCAGATGTAATCAAAAGAGGAAAAGGCGTAGTGTGTCCAACTGTAAATGGGTTGAACACTAAGCATGCGGTATGTCTTAAGATAGTAGGCGTCATAACCCCTTTTAATAAAACGTTTTATAATTTTTAGTAAACACAACGAAAATTACAATGACCCAAGATTTACGAAAAGTTTTGTAAAACAACCGTCACCAGTAAAAATCAGGCTGGCTAATCCTTGTCGCAGAAGTGTTTTTAGATCACTATTGAATTTTGAAATTAATCAAAGTTACGAATTGTAAATTTTGTAAAATATTTACGTAATTTATAATAGCGGTAAGCCTGTTTAAGAAGCTTACCGGTAATGAAAAAAATTTCGCTCGTTAAAATCCTTTAAACGTCGCTACAAGCTCTAGCAAATCTAATTAACTGAGATATATAAACCCCGTAAGATGTTGCGTGCGGTACGTCTCGCATCCAAATGAGGATAATTTACTATACTAAAATCAAAGTCATCTCTTTTTATCATAAATTTCGTGTGAAATCGAATTGTTTTTGATAGTGATATGAAGATCCAAATAATGATGTGTTAAACTTTCCAGAATTCCAGTTTTTAAATTAAGTTGTGCTCCGTAGGATAAAATATTAGACACCATTTGATAAAAAAAAAGAATTATCTAAATTAAAAATGTCATCAAGATATCTGGAAGTGTATATTAATAATGCTGATATAACATCTTGTTGTGTATTTTAAGAGAGACTTAACATAAATCTCATAAAACCACTTTGTTGTAATTAAATATGATATTTCTAACAGGTTTCTTATATTTATAGCAAATAATTGGTTATCTCGGAGTTTTTGGAAAGTATAAAGGATTACTGGGGGGAATTACGTGAAACGTTTATCACGAAAAATAAATTGGTAAATGATGAAATCGATACCTTTTTAAAGAAAGGTTACTTTTAGGAAATGCCTGTTGTGGTCAGAAGTGTTGTCGATATGAGGTCTTTAAGAACGTGCTGAGTTAACTTTGAATAAGATAAACGCTGCTGTATATAAAAAGGATCTTTTGAATTTATATTATCTGCCTCCGCGTAATAAGATTTTCAGAGATCATAATGAAAAGGGAAGTAAGACGTGAAAAACATTGCAATGTTTACCAGAGATTTTTTAAGATAATATTTAAGTCGGTGACAGACCAGGGTAATTTTAGATTTACGTTTGAGTGCCTTTCTACGTACTCCGTGAGATCGGGATTTACGTTTCGAATATTAGAATAGAAATATATCAATGTTTGGATCTTTA
>NW_026860560.1:0-7758 GCF_026571515.1 Ruditapes philippinarum | reverse complement strand
TAGGCATAAATAAACTTAACATTAGAAAGATGAGTTGCATCTTAGGATGACATAAAACTTAACATTAAAAATAAATTTTTAATTTTCATGAAAATTAAATCAAAATTTGGGAAAGGGAAAATAAAAACCATAATAAAAACTGAATTTAAAAAACCCTTGAAAAAAAACTATTTCAAGCAAAAATATCCATATTTTATCTTCAATTTACAGTGGGTTTAAAATACTGTAAAAACAACTTTTGTTTTTATAATGTTTTAAAAAAACTGCATGAAACTTATTTTTTTACCCCCTTATTTTCTATCAGTTTAGTGAACAAATCATCATAAAAATTTCTTTTAGGCATTGTAAATCCCATTTTTCAGATATTAATTAAAAATTAATTAATGATAAAATAAAAAATTATTGGGGGAAAAATAGTGTTCCCACATGTGTTTTAAAAAACCCAACCCAACAAATTATAAATTTTTTAATTTCATAATTTTTTTTATTTTATTTTGCATTTTAAATAAACAGGCTTTAACAAAAATTGAATAGTGGCATTTTTTAAACCCAATGCCATTAGTTAAAATTTTGGCTTTTATTTCAATTTACAGAAAATAAGGAATTTAAAAAAGTTTTTCAGTAAGTAGTTTCATAAAAGGGGTAAAGAAAAAATTAGGACAGACTATAGTTACAAAAATAAATATTATATGCAAGCATTGATTTTTTCTCAGAGGATGCAATAAAATAACTTAATAAACTATTACATGGGTGAAATTTAAAATTTTAAAAAACCTAAATTTTGTTTTTTAATTGATTATATAGTAAAAGAGGCTTTCAGCAGTATAAAAAGGCCGGTTTAACCCAGTGGCTCCCAAATAGGGTTTTTGGAACGAGAAGGGATACCTCTTGTAGTGTCGATTATGTACAAAGTTCAAAATGAAAACAATCCAAAAAGTTGTGTGCAACAATTGTTCATTGGGATTCATTTTGTGAAAAATTGTAAAATCTATTAAAATAAAAATTGGACTGGATAGATTTTTTTAAAGGTCTGCTGTGCCTTGCCCTTCAAGGTAGCGAACCAAAATTTTGCAGTGTACCATCCAAAGGGTGATCATTCTTGAAATATTTTTAAAAAATCCGACTTCAAAAATGAAGTTAGGGGCTGGACCATTTTGCTGCAAGGTCAATGCTGTGACCTTGAACTTCAAGGTAGCCACCCAAATGTTGCATGCGACACATTGTCTCAATATGGTCATTTCTGTATCCGACTTCAAATAACAAAGTTATGGGCCGGACACGAATTCGGAACGTACGTATGGACGGACAACTAGACGACTATATTATGCTCCCCCGAAATTTTTCGGGGAGCATAAAAACTGAATATATGTACCCATGCTATTATTCTAAACAATAAATTTTTTTTTTAAGTATATAATTACTAGCCAAAAGATATTATTCGGAACACAACAGATGTTGGTTTTTCCTACCATATCTCGGGATACAATCAAACTTTTGACTTTCACTTTGCACTACCATTCACAATAGAGTTATCAACTGGTGTGCTTTTATTCAAAATATTTATTTACCAAGTTGTAACAGTGAAAGTTTGTCAACTTTGATGACAGAAAACCCACATTAATTTCCTATGCATCTCTACATAATTCTGAATATATAAACCTCATTTAAACAAATATCAAACACAAGAAAACTCCTTTAAATTTTAAAATAGCATAATCAAAACAACATTAAAACTTTAAGCACCATTTAACACTATACACACTTAGTAAGCTGTAGCAATTAAACTGAAACACCCTAGCCTTCGTGTACAATTGTCTACTAAAGGAAAACTATCAGAATACAGTCGAAATCCCATAGCTCAGACCGATTCAAATAGAGAATGACAAAATACAAAGATTAAGTCTATTTAATATATTGAAAAATATCTTGATAGGAATCGTAACTAGTTAATATAGACACCTGTTTGTCTACAGTATACCCAGAGGAAATCTACATAGCAAATTTGCAATAGCAAAATGTCTCTTTATGTCAACATAATTCTTGATAAAATCTCTGACAAAATAGATAAATTCCTCCATGCAGTTGATGACTTTCCATTTTTCCCGTATTTTTTTTTTTTAGTTATAAACAAGTTCTATTGTTACCTTAAAGCTTCAAAATTACTAATTCCTACAGACAGTTCTAAGAAATGAGATTGTGTTTGAGGACTCAGGTAATGCTTTTTTAAAATGTCAAGATATAAAGACTATATGCTCATTTAATCAAATGCCAGTATGTCCAAAAAGAGATTGTGCTTAAAATAGTCACTTTTTAAGAATCATTATCCTTCTGGTTTTCTTTGCCATCTGAAAATCTCAAAGATAGATTCAAGAAAATATTTCTAAAGCCCCAAATACTTGGGTATTCACATATTTGTTTTTGTAAGCCCCAATTGCTAATGGCCCCAGTTAATTTTTGTTTTGAAGGGACATTTTAAAAAGTTAACTTCTTTCTAAAAACTTTAAATTTTTAATGATTTTAGAATAGTGGGTTTTTAAAAATCATTTGGGAAAAGTCCCTTTGATTTTTTTAAAAAATCTTTAATCCCGGGTAAGCCATCCCCGCGGGGTTTTTGTTTTTTCCGCAAATCCCCGGGCTGAAGGGGATTTTTTTTTTAAATGGGCGGACAACGGGGGGGTTTTCGTCCGGGGATGAGAAGCCTAATTTTCCCCCAATCCCGGGTTTGTTCAGTTTTTTCCCCCGGCGGACAAAATTCTAAAAGACCGTTTCTTAAATTATCGAAAAAATCAGTCACCCTTTTTCCCGCGGGGAACGCCAGGGTTTATTTTGGTTCGTAAAAATTTTAAAACCTCCAAAAACAGCTTTTTATTATTTTTAAGGGTATTTTTTTTACCCCCAAAGGGGATTAAAAATTGCCTTAATTTGTTTCCCTTAAATTTATTATTTCCTTTAAAATTATTAAACGGAAATTTAAAATAAAAAAAATTAAGCTTTTCCCCTTTTTTAAAAGTTGTTTTTTTTAATTTCTTGTATGTATTTAAAAACAAAAATAGTTGTTAAAAAATATTTATTTTTTTTCCAAAAAAAAAAAAAAAAAAATGAAACAATAAAAAAAAAAAAATAAAAATGAAATTTTTTAAAAAATTTAAAAAAATGGCCCGGGGGGAAGTTTTAGAAAAAAAAAACTGGGAAAAAATGTGTTGTTGTTAAAAAAAAAAAAAATACAGGGAAAATGTAAAAAAAAAATTTTTTGAAAAATAAAAAAAAAAATAAAAAAAAAAAATAACGTCAAGTTTAAAAATCTGAAAAAAAATTAAATAAAAAATAAAAAAAAAAAAAAAACAAAAAAATGAAAAAAAAATTTAAAACTTTTTCTGATAAAACTAAAAAACATATACTTTACCCCCACCCCCTTAAAATTTAGAAAAATAAAGGAATTATTTAATGTATTTTTTTGGTGAAATAAACGTTTTCCCTTTAAATTTTTTTCAAAAAAATATAAGATTTAGGGAATAACATGCAAATAAACAGAAAAAAAAATTTTGAAAGGGGCCCCGGGAAATATTGCACTGAATAAATTTGGGTTGAGGGTTTACGTTTTCAAAGTTTTTTAAATAAGGAAACAAAAGTGGTATATAATTGTTTGCAGTATCTTTTTTCATAAATGTCATATTGCCGAATTTTTCATTATTTGGGACTTTAAGTTTCTAACTACCATGAAATTGCGCGACAATGATTTAGTCTTTTTGATGTCGAAATACATATTATACATTACTCAACACAATAACAGAAGAAGAACAAGAATACACTGATGCATTTGTACATGTACTTTTATTACAACAAAAAAGAAAACAACAAACAATTTTCACATATAGTTATATGGACAGTACATGTTACAGTACGTACGTATACTGATGTTTAAAGTACAGTAATTAATTTTTTAAAATTTTAAGGTTTCCACCGCGTTGACGGTGTTTGACCGCCGCGTTCCTCCACAACTTTACCAGCTGCGTTCGCGGGGAAACGGTTTCAGCCGCCGATTTATGTCCGCGGTGGTGAACATTTTCTGTCCGCGGGGTCACGCGGACAATATCTGAGCAAATTTTCAGCCGCGGTAAACCTCATCCGCGGGGTCACGCGGGTTTTGCAAAAGCCGCGCTGAGCGTACTGTAACATAGGCCATGGCAATCATATAAGTAGACTCACCTAACTTTTGATTGAGCCTTCCAGAAAACACTCACATCAAAGAGAGCAATACCCCCCCTAATTGTATGTATGTTTTAATACACAGAAATCAGTAAAGCGACAATAGATCTGTTATGTTTAGACAATATTATTATAATGATATACTCACTTAGTCTTTTTTTTTTCAGAATAATCATTTTCTTTGTGCAAAGTAACATGAGAAAAGAGTTTAAACTCAAACACCTGAGCTTAGAATCAAACTAAATGTCTATTTTCAATTTAATCCCAAGCTGAATTCTTTTTCTTATCTTTTTCATATTTTCCATTTTAACTACCCCTGTGGATCTATTTACAATTTTCAAATTCTATGCTTTTAGGCTTTTATACCTCTGTTACCTACAGTTACAGGAGGGAATAACCTTTGTAAATGAAAATTAATATAAAAAACGTCAGCATTTAGCATGACCAATGCATCAAGTAAATTTTTACTTAGTAGAAGGAGCAATAATTATTGGCCTATTATCGTTACAAAATGCAACAAGTGAAACAGTAATAAAACAGATTTTATTTCACATACCGCATTCTGTTGTCATCCTTTTAAAGAATGGGTAAAAATCATCAGAAAAGATACCAGTAGTAGAGCAATAGAAACAAATTTAGTATATAATAATGTATCAGACACCAATTTGTCTACAGAAAACCCTGAGGAAATCTTCATAGCAAATTTAAACAAGCAAAGTATCACTGTATGTCAATCTAATGACTACTAAATATGTTTTATCACTATGGCCTTTTCTGTAATGGTCACTGACTTTATAGTATGAAAAACCTGGCTTTGTAATATTGTTGTGAAAAAAACACTGACAAGGAATATGAAATGCTTTTAATTAAAGCAGCCAGCATCTAGAATAGTTGGTTTTGATTTCATCTGGAATTCTTTACGTATTTAAATAACTTGTAGGTAATTTCTGTGGATGCTTCAAGTTAAATCACCTTCTTTGTACATTCAAAGTACAACATTACAGGTACTCCTGAACTCTGTAAATGAAGGTATTCCCCCATCTAGTAAAACTGACAATATATGTTGGTCCAAACATGCAAAATGACTGTTCAAATACATGTCAAAAAGGGTAATTTGAAGAAATTTGCATACTTTATAATTTCATCTGAATCAGAGTTAGATTAATTCTTTTATGGTAATAAATGAGGGTAAAAGACAGCAACATAAATCTATCAGTATAATCAACAGTGCAAACAAACCATTAATGATAAATAAATGCATAATTGCATAATTATTAACAATTTTAAAATTGTTCAAATGGTTACAAAGGTTTTCCACCAAAATTACAATTTTTTGAAGTACATGATTGTATTCATATTCTATAACCAAATAGTTGTAAGAAACAAAACATACTACTATCATACTATATAAGGAAAAAATGTTGACCTAGAAACGAGATAATTGCCTGTAAAAGGCCAGAAAACATATAGGTTTTATACCCTGTAGACTATTTAAGAGCAAACTGAACATCTGTGAGTCAGATTAAATCTAAACATTTGAGAACTTAAACAGGACAGAAAGGAAATACATCTCCTGTAACAAATAAGTTTCTAAAGTAACTTGGACAACTCTAAATTAAGGACAAGAAAAACGAGAAAAAAGCAATGAACATCTGTTGTGTAAAATTATACCTTACAGTACAGAAATCTTACACTTACAGCTTTATCTCCTTCATCTTAATTGCTGTCTTTCATAACAAGAAAGCTTTTACTAATAGATTTTGTTATTCTTCCATATCTTGTCATATTAACCCTGATAAAAATCTAAAATGGACTTGTCCATCTTTTCATTTGGAAGCCATAAAACCAGATTCAAATCAACAGCAGCAATTTTTTTCCCTTATCTTTGTTAGAGTCCTGTCAAAAGAACCATTCGCAATCCAAAATACAGACATTTTTTCCCCCGAACCAAAAATAAATTCCCAAAAATTTAACCTTGAGATATCATTTTCCTTCAGTAATAAATCAACAAAAAGACTATTAAATTTAGATGCCAGATAAACCGACTGTTTAAAAGCATAAAGAACAAAAATGGAGCATTTGACT
This sequence comes from Ruditapes philippinarum, assembly GCF_026571515.1. Lineage (NCBI taxonomy): Eukaryota > Metazoa > Mollusca > Bivalvia > Venerida > Veneridae > Ruditapes > Ruditapes philippinarum. The sequence goes on along the minus strand of NW_026860560.1, from coordinate 1,467 downwards.
ACAATGTAACAAATAGTATTGTGTTATTTAAAAAAAAAACAAATTAATTTGACATCCCACATACTTTTCCCCATTACACCAGACCTAGACATTTTTAAAATTAAAAAAACGATTTTAAAGGAGCAAAATGATTTCTCTGTCAAATAAATATAAAACAGACAAGGGGTATTTTGAGGCTCCAGAATCTTCATACTTTTATTATCTTTTTTAATATGAGGGGTCTTTCTTTCTTAAGTTTAATTGTAAAGAAAGCTATAAATCTACTCAAATACCCAAGTACTCTCTTGAAATTCTCTCATGAAAATGCATTTTGCCAATTCACAAATGAAAACAATAGAACAGCAAGTGTTACCTAATGAAACTAGATCTATCACTTAATGTGATTTAATACCGCCCCCCCCCCCCCCCCCCCCCCCGACCCCCGCCCCCCCCCCCACCCCGCCCCACCCCCCCCGCCCCCCCCCCCCCCCCCCCCCCCCCCCGGCAAGACTGCTTCAGAAATGAGAAAGGAACTAGTAACAGAATACTTTGTAAAAGAATTGATATAGGAGTTATGGTTGTGGGCAATTAAAGATAGTTGTCAGGCCTCGACATTACCGATGGTCCGTGACCACCTGATTTTGGCGAGGACCACCTAATTTTAAAAGACACTGGTCCGTTGGACCAGTTGAATTATCTGGTTGGTGCAAGGCTCATTTGAGTATAGTTATATTTAACCTTGGTATTATTATTTTTTATCCTTTAGTTATTTCTTTGTTTTTAAAGACAAGAATTAGATAATTTAATAGCTTTATCAAAAATGTTAATCTATAAAAGATAATTGGGTATGATTATAAGAGTTAGACATACCGCCATGTATCAGCAATGAGTATTTTGAATAACAGTAAGAAATATAAGGCAGACACAAAATTAATGGTTTCACTATTCCCTTAACTTAAGTTGAGGGAGAAGTCGTTTCAATATAAAATAACATAAATACGAACCCCTACTTATGTGTTTTTGAATGAGATAAAAAAAAAACCCAGATAACATTACTTTACTGACTTGCTCTCCTACATTTTTAATTGATTAAAAAATTATATGTTTAAATATATTTCTGTTTTCTTTTTTGTAAAAGGTAATTATACATCTTTGTCATCAAATTCAAAGCATTTTTTTTCTAAATCTGCAGTCAAAGAGTCAAAATTCAAAAAACAATAAAATAATAATATGGTTATAATAACTGACCACCTGACTTCCGGAAGGACCACCTAAATTTCAAATGTAGTGGTCCGGCTTACCACCTGCTAAAAAAGTTAGTGTCGAGGCCTGGTTGTGGTTTTTGTATGCTGCATTTCCTTTCACTGTGGTTGACCATAGACGAAGTTTTCTTGCATATCAAACTGGCGTTTCCATGAGTTTTACCCATGCCGGAAATTTTCATCTGGCATGGGGGTGCCAGATTAAGTCGCCCGTGCTGTACAAGGG